>NW_004567106.1:11120922-11153250 GCF_000260355.1 Condylura cristata | reverse complement strand
CCCCCCGCTGATAACATTGGAGCCACAGGTACAGAAAGAATGAATTAATTTTGCCTTGGTATTGCTTTGTGAAGGGAAGAGTTTTGTAAGTCTAAGAAAGCAAGCATAAAACCAAGGATTGCTCCAGAGGGAAGATTTGTGCAAGAAAAAAAAAAATTAAGATTAGAGTTGTGGGTTAACAGGGGAATGGATTCTCTCTGGAGAGAGAATCTCACCCTTCTTTTCCAATCTCCATCTTCATTTCCAGCAATGGGTGAATAGCAGCCTTAGAGTTTTTCTTCCCTTCACTAGTAAATAGAGCCATGGCTATTCCTCCAGTGGCCTCTCAATGAACTCCAATTGTTCCCAGACAATCTCCCACGTGTTCCCCCTCTCCTCAGTAAACCTAACTTTTTCTTCTGACTCTTATGACTTCTCTGTTTCTATTAATGAAATCATCCCCTTCTCTGCAGCTCAGGATTTATTCTTTAAAATCATCAGAGAACTTAAAAAGAATTCTTCTTCATTTGTAGAGCTGACAAAGCCCAGAGATTCTATCAACAAAATAACCTTTCCATTTCCTCTCCCCACTGTCTCCCCACTTTCCTCTTGGTCTGCCTACTTTAGCCAACCTCTTAACTTAGATGCCAAGTCTCTTCCTCCAAAAGTCTTCTGTGACTGCTTACTGCCCCACACCTGCACCCAACCTACAATATAACTTTTATGTATCATTTATTTTTTCCCTTTCAGAATATTTACATATCTTTACCCCATCCTTGAAGACAGGGACTATGTCTTTCTCAACCCCAACACCTATCATAACCTAGTTCATAATGGGTGTTCAGTATAGTTTTGTTGCTTTGAAACCTTTTAACTCCTAACAAATTTGAACAGAGAACATACTGTTCCATGTTTAAAAGCTTTTAACAATTCCATATTGCCAACCCCAGGAATCTCAGTGTCCTCATACCAAATTTAAGGCATTTATGACAAAACTGTCATCTCCTATTTCTTCTTCTCATCAGGCATTCTAAAGAGCAAACAAGCTTACCTCATGATTAATTCTTTGCTCTATCTCTAGTTCCTAAATTGTGCTTTTTCTCAGGCCTAGATATTCTTCCTTACTGTTTATCATTAATTTGTCAAAATCTGCTCATCCTTTTAAGATGATTCCAAAATTTCGTTCTCAGAGAAAGCATTTCCAATCCCCCCAAGGCATCATGACTTTATTATAACATTACTATCGCCACCAACACAGCACATGAATTGGCTCTCTTAGTTGATTTTTTTTTAAGATTTATTTTATTTTATTTTTTACTTATGCTTACAGAACTGGGGTATAGGCCAGAGGTGTGGTGGGTGAGAGGATTCATCAGAGACAGAGTGGGGACCAGAGTTGATAAAGGCAGATTGATAAAGTACACTGCTGAGGGGAGCAGTGGGCAGGTCAGGAGAGGTCAGCCATGCCATGTGGGTCAGTTCCCTGGCTGGGGATTGAACTAGTGCTGCAGTGGCTTCAGAGAGCTTCATAAATGTAGTGCTTTAACCTGTTGCACCACCAGGGTGAGCCCTCTCTTAGGTGTTTTTATGCATTTAATTATATTAGTTTTGCCCTGAGGATTAACTGAATGTCCCATAAGCTAAAATACTAGTAATAATGATAATAAGCAGCAGCAGCAACAGCCACTGTTTTCCATCACCCACTATTAGTTTGTCTGGGACACTTGAGATTAGATGTGCTTGCATCCATCTATCTAAGTCAATGCCTGGCACTTGGCGTCCTCTAAAAACATAAGAAACATTAGATATCAAATGTCAATATAGGTCTCATTTTTTCCTTTTTCTTCACCAATATTCTCTTCTCAACCTTAGTGAAAAGGTTTTATAGTCAGATCACTTCATCACATAGCTTTTAAAAAAATAAAAAGATTTATTTATGTATACAAGAACTGGGGTGTAGGCAGAGGCACTGGGGGGTGAGGGCATTCACCAGAGACAGAGTAGGGAGCAGAACAGGCAGATCTACTAAAATACACTGCTGAGAGCAGCAGTGGGCAGGTCAGAAGAGGTCTGCTATGTTATGTGGGTCAGCACCCTGGCCAGGAATCGAACTCCTGTCATGCTGCAGTGGCTGCTGATCACTTCCCAGGGCTGCACTTTAACACTTTGTACTACCAAGGAGGGCTCCATCATGAATTTGAAGTCACTGTTTATATATTTTTATTTGTTTCCTTGGAATATGTTCTTGAAGGTGAAAAAAACTGAATGGGTACCTAAGATTCTTACTACATTTTGTCAAATTGGACACACTTAGTGCTTTGGCAAAAAGATGTGACTTGCATTCTTAAAGATCTTCCAGTGACCATGTTACTAGATTTTGCCAGATAATTTGGATAGAATTCACTTAATGGTAAGTATGAATGTCTCTCTTAAAATTTTAGGGATAAGGTGCCTCAAAGAGGGATTCTGTGTTTAGCACTGTCCTGGTTACTTATCCATCACTAGGGAAATTTTGAAACACCCCCCACCCCCAGTCCATTTCCATCAAATAATTTCATGGTTTACTTTAACTCAAATGAATGTATTGACCTGTCCATATCTAGAGACCTCAGATAGTCTTTTTTGTTTGACTTCTGTAGCAACTAAACCAAGATTGTGATCAGCCTAAGAATAGAAGCACCATTCTTTTTCCAGGTCACACTTTCATCAGAATAATATATAGCATCTTAGCCAACTGGGTAAAAAACTTGACCTGCCTATTCCAGTCCAGCCACCATAAAGTGTTGCCAATTACAACAACAGCTCCTAACATAGAGATGTGACATAGAAGAATGCAATGCTCTGTGAGAGTAACCTGGTAAATATTTTTAGACAGGAGGACATGGAACAAATGTTTAGTGACCTCAGTTCACATTCAGCCCTTTGCCATTTCTGTGAACATCATATGACTTCATCTGATCTTTAATCATCCCGCAACACATAGGGAGAAACTCTGGGTAAGACATACCCAGTCTTCAATAAACTCACAGAAATAGGTTTTTCCTAAATTAGGTTTGCCTGTAGTCTATTGTATACATAACCTTTCCTCTGAAGACTGGAGTACAGTTCTTTGTTTATATATATGGATGTATGTATGCATGCATATATGTGCTTATATATATATACATATTTGTATATGGATGAATGTGGATGTCTATTTTTAATCCCACACACATGGTAAAAGAATGAATGCTTTTTTTGAGGGATTTTTTTTTTGGATGTAATATAGAAAAAGGAGATTTTCATCTTAAATATACTTGCTAACTCTCTCACCAGAGACAGCTTAATTAAGTCTTTTTGCTTCTTTCACTTTTGTTTCAGTGAGCTTTGCAACAAGTAATAAACAATCAGAGTAATATTTATATTGTTCAAACCTATCTCTGAATGGAGATGCAATTTGGAACTATCCTCCAAGTTGTCAAAACTGAGTAATGACAAAGTAGGGTAAAAATCACAAAGATAATCACATGGGGTACTTTGATATCTTCCAGGGGACAGGTTTCAATAAGAGGCAATGTAAGAACACAAATAGCATTACCACTTACAGTGGTAATGACAACAGCCACATTTGGAAGAAGGAAAGGGAAGAGGCAATCAGAGAAGACCCAAATACTTTTGCAAGATACTTAAGGGTAGAACAGAATGTTTTGAGCAGAAATTTGGATTAAGGACACTTCATAGAAGGGGAGTTAGATGGGTAAGTTCTCATAAGTAAAAGAAAGTGCATCATATCATAAATTGATTTTTTTTTTTTAGTTAACAGACAAACCTAAAAGATAATATGTTACTGGACAGAATCCTACTGGTGGCCTTTTATTGTCACAAGAAAAAGTAATTATTTGGGGGCTTCTCTTTGAATCTCAGGAAAAGGAACTTCACGTTCTTAAGTGAGCTGTTTGCTAGCAGAGAAAGAGCTGGCTCACTCTTTAGATTTTTTTTTTCTTTTCGCTGTCCAATGAAATAAAGAGCCATGCTTTTGAATGTAGTTGATTGGTTACTGTAAAAGCCCCGCTCTAAGCAAGGACCAATGAGCTACGGAAGCCCAGATTCTTGGAAATAGTTTCTAGCCAGGAATGCGTGACATTGAGACTGGCTCTCACTTGTAAACAAGGGCAATTCTGGGCGGCCCCTAGCCCAAGCAGTGCGGGGACCTGTCTCAAGTACCTGATCTTGAACCTACTTGCTGACAGCTGTCTGGCAACAGCTTCCTTCTATTCCCCCTCCCCCTCACAGCTCCTGCAGGGGTGCCAGGCCACTCAGGGTACCAAGGCCATGGGCGGGACCCAAAGTTCTTAGTCTGAGCTGATTGGCTCGGCTCTATTTTCTGGCCGAGTCTCCAAGTCCCAACGACTCCTCCCCCGGCTGAGTTGGGGGGCGGGGAGTAAGGGGGCGAGACAAATAAAACCACTGCGGGCGGCAGTGGAAGGCAATAGGCAAACTTGAGTCTCCCTGGGCTCACGCTCCTCAGAGTCCCTGAACGACTGCTCCGCCACCAAACCTTTTTCCTGGTCCGAGTGCAAGCACCTGCTCGCCAGCACACCTGCCACACCTGCTCTTCCGCGGTCCCAGATTCTGCTCCCTGAAGCCGGCACCCCTCAAGCCAGCCTCTGCAGCCAAGCCTGGTGGGCATCAAGATGAAGGCGGCCCGCTTCGTTCTGCGCAACGCTGGCTCCCTGAGCAGCGCCAGCCTGGTCCCCCGCGAAGTTGAGCATTTCTCCCGCTATAGCCCGTCCCCGCTGTCCATGAAGCAGCTGCTTGACTTTGGTGAGCTGGGACTTAGGACGCGAGCTGGGGTGCAGATGCTGGGGAACTGCTTTAACTTTCAGCCCAGGTGTGGGAAGGTTGGGTTTCTCACTGAAACAACTGGATGGGTCTGCCTTGGGGCTGAGCCTCTGGGAGTCTCCCCGCACCGAGCACCTTGTTTTTTCCCAGAGTTGTCTTCTTTCTGACAGTTTGTGCCTACAGGTCAAGTCTATTTGCAGTCCTGCTAATGCTGGATGGTTTGAGCCCATCTCCTTTATTTTCTGTCCAAAGCTTCCTGTCAAAGTACTTTTTGCTTTCAGCCACCATTCAACAATGAACTAGAAATTTTATCCTCGTCTTTACAGGGTAGTTCTTTCTTGAAAAGATTCCTAAAATAAACTACCCTCACATTAATCGATATCTTGGCCAACTTGCACCCCTCCACGGGGTTCTTTTCCTTGTATTCCCAGTAGATCTGTCTCTACTTTTAGAGGTTTCCATATATTTTGTGTTGCTGCTGCAAAGACGTAACAAACTTTTTTTTTTGGTACTATCTTAAGGAAAGTTTCAAGGGTTGAAGTGTGACTTGAAACATCATGACTCCCCCCCTCACTCCTACAGCACCTATCCTAATACCATGGCTGAACTATGAAATATGTTGTCTTCTTGACACTGTACTGTTGACTGGATCCTGAACAATTTTGTGAATTTTAAGAGCCATCTGATATTCTGAAATTTTTGGAATTGAAACCTCTTCAAAAAGAAGAGGTCACTATATTGGTCAGTTTAAAAAAGAAAAGAAAAAGACAAGAAGAAAATTGCTTCCAAATTATCTATAAATGGTGGTAGCCCAACTGAGGGTGAAATATGATTTTATAATATATTCAATATTGGATAGTGCTATTCAAATATATCATTTAGACATACTTCTCCCCCCCCCCACAACCTAAATGTTATTATTTATTACAGGCTCAGAAAATGCATGTGAAAGAACTTCTTTTGCATTTTTGCGACAAGAATTGCCTGTGAGGCTAGCTAATATCCTGAAGGAAATTGATATTCTTCCTGATAGGTTAATAAATACCTCTTCAGTGCAGCTAGTGAAAAGCTGGTAAGTGGTGAACTATCCTAAAACAGCTTCTACTTTTAAGACAGTTATCTGAATAGGAACTCTTATATTAACATCATAAATGAATAATAGGTTGTCTGAACAGTACCTTTTAAAAATATATCAAGAATTTGTTAGTTTAGGTTTATCAAGAAAATCAGGTTTAGCATAACAGCAGTTACAATACCATATAGACATTTTTATCATGGAAAATAAATACTTTCACGATATAATTTTGGTTTGTAGAGGAAATATGAAAAACTGAAAGTTGCAATTTTTTGTACTTCAAATAAGAAAAGACAGTTTGATATTGCAATTGCAAAAGGAATATATTAAAATGGCTCTATATCGAGAGGGTCTAATCCTTATGATTTTAAAGACCAGTAACAGAGGGCTCTGGGTTCAAATCTTTGCTCTGCTTCTTCCTAATTGTGGGCTGTTTGGCAAGGGTTCCTCCATTTGTTATTGAGAAGGAAAAAAACTATATATTAAAGAAGTATTTAAAAAACACTTATAATAGTGCCTGTCACACAGATGGCACTCAGGAATTGCCCATTATCTCATTTTACAAGATAAGATAAGGGTTTAGTAAGGGTAGATAACCCAAAGGAGCAGATTTTCTGAGAACAGAACCAGGGTGTGCAACATGGCAGATACATACCAGAGGTGCCACTGATTGCATAGCTTTTTGTTCATTGATTCATATAATAAATCTGCCATACACCATTTATACATTTATAATCTGAAAGGCACACTCAGTTCATAGCATTTCTTCTTATGTTTAAGATTTCTATTATCCCTATGAAAGAAAGCAGAGAAAAAAATGAAGTTTCTTTAAAAATCATTTTTTAATGTTTTTTGCTTTAAGAAATGAAAACATTTGTCAAACAAAATGAATGTTAATTTGTCAAAGAGAACTGAAGAGTGATCTAGAATCACTAAGGAACCATAAATATTAAGTTAGAAAGTCTAGGGTTAGAAGTTCTGGGTTTTTATTTGTAAACAAGTATCCCGAAGGAAGGTTTTAATTTTAGACATAGTACTTTCTCTTTTCAAATCACTTGAAAAGATACTCTATTTTCAGCACTTGTATCTGATTACTCCATTTTAAAACTTAAAATGCAACTCTCTCACTTTATATAGGTATATCCAGAGTCTGATGGATTTGGTAGAATTCCATGAGAAAAACCCAGAGGATCAGAAAGCATTATCAGAGTAAGTCCTATGTATTAGAATGAATGTCTAAAATTTTGACTATATCCAGATATACTCCTAACATTCTTTTTTACTCTTAAACTAATGGAGTTCCAACTCTGAATAATAAATAACTACCTCTTTACAAATGACAAGTTTTGACTTGCTGGTTTTTTAGAAGTGATAAAGAAATGATACAGTATAGAGAATTGGAAAGGAAATCTGCTTTGACTGTAAATTTAGTCAGGGGATTAGATTTGCAGGATTTACTATTTTATATTATTAATAAATGTCACTGTTATAGGAGACTAAACATTTGCTTTTTAGCAACAGGAAATCTTTTCCTAATCTGACCCAAAAAAAATTGTTTTTTTCACATTGGCATTCAAAATTATTTTTTAAAATATTACTTTTTAAAGAACAGATTTAATGAATCCTAGGTTAAATAAAATATGCCCATCACAAAGCTGGTGTTTTTATACATACACTACAAGCAAAATAAATCTATTTGTGAAATTATCTCCATTATCTCCTCTAGTGAGACTTTTATAGTGGAAACCTTAATAAAGCTTCATCGGAACAGTTGATTACTTGATCTTCTTTAGATGGGTATTTCAGCTTTCTTTGACATAATCTGAAGAATATGAGTGAATGAAACTTAGTTGAACTTTCACCAACTATAAACGTTTTGCTTAGTTTTATAGATGCACTCATCAAAGTTCGAAATAGACACCACAATGTAGTCCCTACGATGGCCCAAGGAATCATAGAGTATAAAGATGCCTGTACAGTTGACCCAGTCACCAATCAGAATCTTCAGTATTTCTTGGATCGATTTTACATGAACCGCATTTCCACACGGATGCTGATGAACCAGCACAGTAAGTTAGCTTGTTGTGGTGGTGATACACAGAGATGGGTATAGGTTTTAAGCTACCCTAGAAGTAGATGTTTCCCTAATTATGGATCACATTTTTCATAATGGTAGTTCAGGTCATTATTATGATTTCAATAACAATATATATTTTTTCCCAACAGTTCTTATATTTAGTGATTCAAAGTCAGGAAACCCAAGCCACATTGGCAGCATTGATCCAAAATGTGATGTGGCAGCCGTGGTCCAAGGTAATTTAGATTTCTGCTTTTCCTTTATTGAAAAAAATACATTATGTGATTGATTTATCTATAGCTGAGGTGGCTCTGAATGAATTTATAACAAAGGCATTCCTTTTATTTATTTATAAATACTTCCACAAAGAGCCTTTGATTTTGAGAGTAAGGAGTTTGAACACTAATTTATAATATAAAAAAATTCAAACATACCAGCGGCCTATGGCTACACTTTCATACATACACACACACGTGTATATGGTTGTGTATGCATATATCTGTATATGTGTGTATGTGCATCTGTATGTGTGTGTGTGTATATAATTAATTGTTGCAGTTTGCATATAGTCATTATTACAATTATACCTTAAACAGTGCCTTAATTTTTCTTGAATAATACCTTAAAAATATTTTTCCTGTACATAAACCTGTGCAATAGTGAATACATTTAGGGTAGTATCTACATTGAAGATCAGTTGAAAATTTTCCTTGGAATGCATTCATTTCACAATTATGAATAAAACCGTTCATTCTATTCCAGATGCCTTTGAGTGTTCAAAGATGCTCTGTGATCAGTATTATTTAACGTCTCCAGAATTAAAGCTCACACAAGTGAATGGTAAGCTATAAATACAAAGCTATAAATACATTATACTTTAATCTATGGAAAATTCCATGTTCTTCCAATAAGATTATGTCTTGTAAATACAAAGGTACTTTTGTGTTCATTTTTTTCCATCCCACACTTGCCTAGAATTTGTACACTTTTTTTAAGCCAAAGTTTGTTTTTTAAAATCTCAACTGAAAAGCAGAAGTTGAGCACTTTCACTTGCTAATAACAAAACATAAGGAAGAATAGTTTGAACAGATAATTTGGGGATTTAGAATAGCTACTCAGTTCCATTACCTTCGATCAAAGAAAGATTGCTTAACATACAGAATGTAAAAGATAGGGAGGTCAGAAGTGGGGAGAAACCACTTGATAGAAGTAATCCATAGAGGTTACTCATAAAATGAGGAGAAAAACTTTAAATTGCACTGTATGAAATAAGCCAGTCACAGAGATGGGTACTGTGGGATTTCACTTATAGGAAGTATCTGAAATAGTTAAGTTTCTAGAAGCAGAGAGTAGAACGATGATTGTTAGGTGGAAATGAGGTGATAGTATTCAATGGGAATTCAAGTTATGCAAGATGAAAACATTTCAGATATCTGTTGTACATCTTGTGTGTAAGTAGCAATATTGTATTTTAGGTCTAAAAATGTATTAAGTAGGTAGATCTCATGTTAAGTGCTCTCACCAGATTTTTTAAAAATTACACTTTAAGTATAGAATATTATACACTTATACCATATACTTCTAGACTAGCATACTTAAAAGTTTTAACTTTAGGGTACCTGAAAAGACAAGGTCTTCCCTCAATGACTGAATGCAAAGCTCTATTTTTATCTTATTTGAGTTGCTCCTCAGATTCAGTCTACTTAAATGAGAATAACCTTTTCCTTTCCATTCAAAGCAAGTATCTTATTCATTGGTTGTGAGAGTGAAAATTCAGTTGTTTGCAACTCAGAGTAGCCTAACTCATGGATTGAAGCTGTACTAATATAGTTGATTGCTATACTAAAAATGGGAGTACAAATAAAGATTAAAAATATCTGTGATCATTGAGCAGTATTGTTGCATAATACTGTAGACAAACTGCTTGAACTCTGATAAAATAAAGGGGGAACTGTGCCAGGCCTTCTGTTTTCTGATTCAAACCTTGCCAAGGTCCAGGACACCAAAGAATACTACTTTTATTTTTCTTTTCAAACAGTATTATAAGGTTTTCTGTTTCCCTGTCTCCCTTAGCTTCTTTGTAAAATTTAGCATAGCTAGTCTGTAAAATAGAAAGTTTGGGTAATAAAAATAAAGAATAACCAGGTGTGTTATTTCACCATGCATTAAAAGTATGAAAATTACATCTTGCTTAATTTCAGTATAATACTTTAGACACATTTATTTTTTCTGGTTTTAAATGCCTTTGATTTTAACTCTGAAATTGTCCAGGATGCAATATTTTAAAAGTAGAATAAATAATCCATGTAATCTAATTGATGGAATCTTTGCCACATGGCTCATCTCATCCACCTTTGTACATTTATAGAGTAAGGTAAAGATTAATCAGAGAGCACTTGGCATTAACCTTAGTCACTACCCTTGGTTACTATCCTAAGTTACAACACCTTATTTTGAAAGTAAGCCAGTTGTGTTTATTGCTCAAAATGGAAGGGTCTTAAGTAGGATTTTTGGAGTGAGGAAGATGGGAAGTATTTCAATCCTGTATATCTCTAAATTAATCAGACAGATAAAAAGTCTCATTTTACTGTCTGTTTCTTTACCAAATCTAAATATGTTTAATTTTTTTCTAGGAAAATTTCCAGGCCAACCAATTCACATTGTCTATGTCCCGTCTCACCTTCATCATATGCTCTTTGAACTATTCAAGGTATGCCACATCATAATAATTGTAATTTTGTTTTACAAAGTCACACTTTGATATCCTTTATCATTCCCACTACACAAGAGCTTCACTACCTCCTAATTAGGGCTCTCAAGAGAATGGTGCTACTATTTTTGAAGGATACAAGCCGTCCCTTGTAGCAGCATCACCTCTTTAAGAATGCAAAATATGATTCATGATGTCTCAATGCTCCCTGTTCCTGTTATTTCTTCAGGTTTGCAACAAAGCATTAGTCATTCATGCCTTACTTAGGGGAAGTCATGGGGTGACTGCTTCAGTGAATGAGGCCTTATTATTGCCACCTCCACAGACTATTCCAGCTCCACATCCAGAGGGTCAAGTTTGGAATCACCCAACCTAAGACTAAAATATAATCAAAGGGCTGTGAGTTCTTTCAGTGATCTACTTTAATGAGAATATGACTCATCTGGGAGTTTTGTTGGAATGCAAACTGATTCTTCAAGTGGGGAGAAGGGCCTGAGGGTCTATATTTCTAAAAGCTAAAGGTAGAGTTGCTGACCCATGAGCCTCAGTCTCCATAGCAAGCCCGGAAAGGGGCCAGAGATGCTAATCACATTTTCAAGTTTAATGTAGTTAGAATAGAATCATGTGGGAGGGCTTCTAAAACATAGATTCTCAGTCTGTGCTCCAGAGATTTTGATTCATTCACTTGCATATATACAATTCCATATGTTCAGAGCATGCTGATGTGTTACTCACTTGGGATAGCTAGGTGCTAAGAGTCCAATCCTCTCCTGGATTCTAAGACCAAACTAAAACTTCGAACTTACACCAAAAGTTAAAAAAGCACCCGAAGCCTTGTGATGTTTCCAAGATCCCTGGATGACAGGGGAGAAAATCTAAAAGAGTATTCTGATTCTGATTCAATACTTTTCAGAACTTACTGCTCTTAACTTACTCTGATACTAGTGCAGTTGTATTTTAAACATCTGGTCTGTTTTATTTCTCTTTATCCAGTGATTAAAACTTAATATTACAAAGAAAGCAGAAAGCATAGAACCCACCAGAAGGAAGTTAGAGAAGAAAATGGGTAAAATAAATCAAGACTTCATCTATATGAGGTTCATCCAGTTGTCTAAAAACTTAGTTTTTTTTTCTTTCTGTTAAAGAATAAAAGATACTTTTTCAGTGATTTGATTTATTTTTAAATTGAATGGTCCAACTCCTTGAGTTATTTTGCCATCATTGGTAAAAGTTAAGATGATAATCAAATGCAAATTGAAATTTAATTTAGAATTATTTACTATCCTTTTAAATAGTAACAACCTTCTCCCAGCAAATTTTATAAAAGCCAATAAATTGGTTCAATGATTCACTGTTCATTTGTTATGTAATAGTCTTTGGTGCTTGGATGTAAAATGTAATGGAAAGACAGAAAAGAGAGAGCCAGGAAATGGACTATAAAAACCAATTTCTACATTTAAATTAAGCTTACAAATAAGAATTTGACAGCCAGCAGAATTGTTTTTCCATTAGACATTCCTCCCAGGAGCTATATTGCACAGCAAATGAATATTTTTCATTATACATCCTGCATGACACATTCATAAATGGCTATTTACAGAGCTGTTTTTCCTACTAACTTAAAAAAATATAGGAACTTTGAATTGCCCTCTGTGTTGCTTTTATTTTAAACATAAAAAACATTTATTGTCCCTCATTTTTCTGTCATGGAATTTCTTATGGCTTTGTTTTCTTTAGAATGCCATGAGGGCAACAGTTGAACACCAAGAAAATTGCCCTACCCTTACACCAATTGAAGTGATTGTCGTCCTGGGAAAAGAAGACCTTACAATTAAGGTAAACATTTTCTGTCTTCTCTTTGGAAGCACTTGAGAGGGTTTAAAAGAGTCAATAATAATAAAGCTCTGTGCTTGGAGAAATAGATCCAAATCCCAAACGCCAGGCAACTTTGAAGTGAAGGAGAGACATTTTTATACAGACAAATGCACAGTGGTTTTAATGTGTAGCTCTGACGATGTGTTTGTTTGTTTAAGATTTCAGACAGAGGAGGTGGCGTTCCGCTGAGAATCACTGACCGCCTCTTTAGTTACACATACTCCACCGCCCCGACACCTGTGATGGACAATTCCCGGAATGCTCCTTTGGTAAGATTCACTGTCTGGCTAAATTCATCCAAACGCCTAGTTCTAAATGTACGCAAGGATTACAGAGCAGTATTTGGCAAGTTACTAGATTTAATTAAATTAGGCCTGATGGGTATAAAAGTATGAGAAAGCAAGTTACAAATAGTGAAATGTTTCTAGACGACGTCTCTGACGAGACGTCGCAGCTATTAATGTTTATCTAGGTTCTAGGGCCTCAGTGTCAGGGAGAATAGATATTACTCCTTGCCAGTTTGTCTTCCAACAATCATGTCCACCTCCTTATCAATAACTCATCTTTCCCCTCTAGGCTGGATTTGGTTATGGCCTGCCGATTTCTCGTCTCTATGCCAAGTACTTTCAAGGAGATTTGAATCTCTACTCTTTGTCAGGATATGGAACAGATGCAATCATCTACTTAAAGGTATCTTTGAGTTAAGAAGAAAGAAAAAATAATATTTTAGGAAAGATTATTTCTTTTACAGCCCTGAATTGTTTTTGTTTGATTTTTTTTTCTTCTTTAATGAGGTAACCTTGTTTTACAACACTGATTTAGAGGGGACAGGTTCACACTTCTCTGATGCTTGTCACCTCACCACACCCACCATCAAAGTATCCATAGCCCTTCACGTGAGGTAGTGGGTCCCCTAACCTCTTTGCCCCCACCTCCAGCTGCCTCATTACTGCAGTGATATGTTTAGGGTTTCAACAGCCCTGGGTTTTTGATAGCTCACAGTGACTTCCCCAAACTGAGTTAATGCAAAAAATTACCAGAAATTATTCTATTTTTTGTTTGTTTATGTGTGGATACACCATTAATATTTAACATGGTAATTTACCGAAACGGAAGCAGGGCCAGGCCACCAGCCATAAATGAAGCAAAATTGTTTCCCAAGAAGCACATTAATTTCAGTGAGGATATGCTCATGTGAATTTTTTAAGACAACTCTCTTTGGCATCTGTGAGAATAGTTGCATTTTGTTTTATTTAAACCTGTGGGAAATATATGCAAATTTTGTTCCAGCCCAGAAAAGTACTGATATCAAGATATTCAAGACCTTAAGCTGACCTTATTAGAAATCCAAAGAAAGGAAGGCTAACTGCTCACAGCTGTCAGTGTGGTGGCAGGCATTTCCTGTTTAAACTTTAAAACTCAGTACATGTTTTTCGTTTTCTGGTGAAATCTCAATTTGTTAAGGTCACTGTCCTCATTCTGTTAATCACCCCCCCCCCCACAACTTGAACTGAAAATATAGCTACAGATATTAGCAAATAAAACACGAAACTACCCGGCTCCCATTTTGTGTAAGGGAATTACAGGTATCCCTCACTTTCTGAAAATAGAATGCAAAGCCTTTCGTAAGTTGCAATGGTATAAAATGAAGATGCAATTACCATTAATTGATATGAAATGTTCTGAGCATTCCCACACCTCAGAATAACCAACCAATCCTACCAAATAAAAGAGAAAACTGAAAATAATGCTAACACACAGTAAAAACAGGAATGTTATGATAAATCCGGAGCCTATACAAAGCAGAAATTATGTATGTACGATGCAGTGTCACTTACCAGAATCAGAGAGAGTGAACATACTGCAAGCTGAGAATTGATGATGATGGAGATTTAGGCTCAGTCTGAGATTAGGGTGGTGTGAGGTGCAGGAGACTGGGGTGCTGGAGAGAGAAGAAGAATGTCATTTATAGACAGCTCACTGTCCAAGCAGGACTAACATCTACACTCACTTCCATGCCTGCTTGCTGCTTTGTGGAAGGTTGAGCTTCATCATGTAGTGTGGCTGATGTGAAAGGCTTGAAATAGAATAGTATGCTTGACTACTTAGTCTCACATACTTTTATCAAACAATTCTACTTGAAAACCTGCCCTACACCTAAATCAGCATCATTCTTTATTACCTTCATCGCAGCACTGTCAATCATAGCAGAAAATCTCATGTGAGTGCTTCTCCGTGAGCTCCAGGCTCACCTCACTTTAGTCAGTTGTTGCCTGTTGCATCAGTTTCAGTTACATCCAATTTATGCTAAGTGTTAACACTCTTACAAGCTCTCTTAGGCTTCTCTGGTAGCTTAGGGCACATCTGGCTAAAATGCACAAAATACATAGAGGCTCACAGACACAGGTCAGAGCTGTGGTTTGGCTGCTGAGCATAGTTCCCTGGTGAGGAGTTTATCCCTGCTGCTTCTTGGGTTTGGGGTGCCTTTTGCTGCTGCAAAATGGGTCACTGCTCTTTGCTTTTCAGCTTTTGTTGAAAAAGCAAATAGCCTCTTCTGATTTCTTTTGGTTAGTGAAAACGGGTACACAGAGACATCTCATGTAGCTCTTTCGTAAACATGAAATAACACAACTCAGACTTTCAGAAAGCAGGAGATACACAATTGCCAAGTAATTTTGACCATCTAAAATAGTTAATATAGTCATTATGAAATGAACAGAAGTCTCTGAAGTATTGGGAAGGAATCTTTTAATTGATTAATAATTAGGATGCTTCATTATTCAGCTCTGTCACATAAGCAATATCCAGACAAGGGACATATATAAATATTGAACATAAATCTGATTTCTTAAACTGTAGTTGTTTCTATATTATGTTTGCTCCTATAGGGTAGAAATCACTTTGTTTTCTCTTATACAGTGCTTAGCATACCATGGGCTCTGGTGTGCTCACTTAAGCAAGCCAATTAAAAGAATACATTTGAATTTTTGAATACTTTAACTTATTTTGAATAATCACTTCAAGTTCAAATTAGGCCATGAATAATTTCCTGATTTGATTTCCTGCTCTTCTCCTTTCAGGCTTTATCTTCTGAGTCTGTAGAAAAGCTTCCGGTCTTTAACAAGTCAGCCTACAAGCATTATCAGATGAGCAATGAGGCTGATGACTGGTGTATCCCCAGCAAGGAACCAAAGAACCTGGCAAAGGAAAAAGTGGCTGTGTGAAAAGGAGAGGGACGCTCAGGGCACTTTAAGGGATCAAAGTGGGTTTAGCCAGTGTTGCTTCCTGAATGTTTGTGTGTGAACTCGTTCCTCAAAAACAAACAACAGCAACAGAACTCCTTGATGAGAACACTAAGGCAAAGAGGAAAAGAGCTGTTTTCTTTGACCCAGGAGAACACAGTGCTGTACTGTAGCTTTTAACTTAGAATAACACTTGAGTTTTATCAAATCTTGACAAAGAAATGAACCTCAGTTTTCTGTCTCTTAGTCAGAGAGAATGGGATAAGGAGGGAAGATACAGGCCAGCAGTTCCTAACAGGTCAATATTTTAGACCGCTAGTTCATGTTATAAGCTATGAGTGTTTATTGACTAGCAGTGTCAATATACTGGTATTTTCTTGTCATTCAAAGGATTAGGGCATAGTTTACACTATGTGTACTTTTTTTTTTTTTTTAATATATCTATGTGCTCTAGGGAGGGAGAGTTGGTGACTAACATTCACTTTGAATGAGAAGGAATAAGTCAAAATATTTTAACTCAAAGTTACAGCTCAGGCATTAGACTTATGTGAAAAGTCAGAAGAATACTTCTGATAAATAAGGCCCCTTTATTATGGTGTTTTTCCTGTTCACACTTCACGTAATAAGTGAACACATATTGCTAAGTGCCTAGTCTTGGGTAAATTTAAAAATATGAAAATTTAGGATGTTGACAGTTGGAGGGAGATAAGAATTCCCAAAGTGATAGCAGAAATCTCTTAACCTTGTTTTGTTTATAAAGAAACAGTAGATGAGAGAAACTAAAATTAAGGAAAGAAATCATACATCCAGACCTAGGTCAGTAGGAAGGATGATTCTTTAACCCACGGTGGTGGCAATCCAGAGACATCCACTTTCTAAGTTTAAAAAGATGTACTTTTGATATATTTTGTAATATTCTCTACAGTACACCATTAACCTATCTACAAAAAATTTCTAGTTATCCAGTGGTTCGAGAATATTATAATTTTAAAAACTCCTTGGGATTAAAAGGTTTTCCTGCCAGGATACTTTCCTTTCTGAATCATGGCGATTTGGGATATAATGGATGAGAGCTAGAATGCAAATGGAACTTTGGGAGAAAAAGGAATAATGTGCAGGTTGACAGACGAATCTGCCAGATAACTCTTGGAGAAGAAAAAGAAGGAAAGGAGGGCGAGAAGCAGAAGGCAGGCCCTAGCATATTTCCCACAAGTTATATCTCGAAACTAGCTATGTTTTCTTGGGTAAATGGCCAGAACATGAGTTGTCTTTCAAAACAGTATGGCTTCTTTAAACAGTCTCACTTTTGCAAGATAGTAGGCTTTCATGCAAGATAAACTCATTTGTGTCAAATTGATGCTTAAATTGAAATATATATTCTGCATTGTAAAATAATCAGTACTATATGTCAAACTTAACATTTGTTTCTAATTTTGTTATGGCCTAGTATGGTGCTTCATTCAGGTAGTAGCCACAAAACCTAAAACTATTTGTTGTGGATTTCAAATTTTACCATGGGAAACCCTAGGTAGTAACTTTTATTGATTATACAAAGCTACTTGCAATAGGTATTTGACTTTTAATACTGAAATTTAAACATTTTCACATGTAAATAACTGTACCAAAGACTTAAAGCAATTGATTAATTAACCCAAATACTGTGAACTATCTTTGAAACACTAGAGAAAAAGAAATATTAATATCTTTAATTCTTAATAACATCAATTGTGTAAGTGGAGTTCTATAAATAGAAATACTCTATTCTGGTATTTGTGAAGTCTATCATCGGAGAATTTTATGATTCTAGTGGATGGTTTCTGAATATTCAAGCAAACTTAAATTATTAATGTGTAATTTGTGTCTTTGTCTCTAGGTTATGTACAGAGAAATGTGACAATTTTTATAATAAATATTTTTTATTATAATAGCAGAGCCAGACTTTTGAAGTTTTTTCTCAAATGAATGGCAAACTATTAAAAATTTGAAGCAATAATTTTCTGCACTTCTATTCAAATCTAATTCATCTACATGTTCATCTACATAAATTAGCTGCATACATCTGAAAGTACTGAAAGCAATATAATACCTAAATTTTTGAACAAAAGAAAGTATTTAATGGCAGCCCAGGACCTTCCAATTATCCTTTGCTTTATTGTTCTATAAAGCTTTATTGTTCTATTTGTTTTATCCAGTGTATGTTTATCTACATGTAGCGAATAATCATTTTGTCGCTTATAGTATCTGTTTTGGAAAATTAAAAGTTTCAATTTCTTCATTTACATAGCTAATATAGTAAAGTACGAAAGTAATGACTTAGATAATTTAGTTTTTCTGAACAATTTCTGGATTAAATATCTGAATATAATGAGACAGAAAGATAGAAATTTCTATATTAAGTGGTGGCCTGTTTTATTTTTGCTGTTCATACTGTCTTTACTAATTTAGTCCTACCTTATCTTTGGATAACATTCTTCACCAGTCTCCACAATGTCATTATTATTAAAGTTTTACAAGTAAGAAAGACGGAGAGGGAGATCAAGATTAGAAACAAAATCAGTGAAGTTTTCCATAAATAAATTCTAAATCTTGTCAGAGTGATCAATTTCAATTAAAAAAAAAATGCCTGTCATCAACCTAAAGCACTAGACCGTAAGGAAGCAATAACACTCAACTGCTTTCCGTTCCTCTGTTGGGGCAGTAGTGTACAGTGTATATAAAGAAAGCTACACACACAAAATTTAGCTATGCAATTGCCTTGTAGCCAGATGCTTTGGAAAGGAATTATTATACTCCACAGACTAAGAACCTTCACCAACATATTGATTAAACCCTCACGACTACAAACCCACCATTCTCATGCAAGCACCAACATCTTTTTAACTCAAATGTCTGCTCCAAAAATAATTTTTAAGTTCAGAAAGTTTGCTGAATTTTCCTCAGATTTGTCTTTTAAAAAAAAAAAAAAGATTTATTATTTATGCATACAGAACTGGGATTCAGGCCAACAGTGCAGGAGTGGTGAGAGGATTCACCAGACACAGAGGAGCAGAACAGGCAGATCGATGAAGTACACTGCTGAGGGAAGCAGCAGGTGGATCAGGAGAGGTCTGCCACACCATGTGGGTCACCTCCCTGGCTCAGGATGTAACTAGCACTGAGGCTAGCTTGCAGTGTTGTGCCCTAACCCATTACGCCAGCAGGGAGGGCCATTAAAATTATCTTTAAACCACTTCTCAAAAAATTGGATTTGGTTGACAATGGTAAAAGCATTTAATTTGAGCTACAATGATGTGCAAAGAGAGCTCACTGGGAACTAGTGGCTTGGCTGCTCATCTTGGCCTATGTCTTTATTCTCCAACTACACTTCCAAGCACTACATGTACACTAGTGCAACAAATAACGTCTGGATCCTCAGATCACTTATTCAGCTCTGGTGAAAGAACTAAGAGACTTACAATTTCACAAGAAGTTATACAAGTCCTTTAAATCAGATATTTTAAACAAACAAAAAAAATTACATCTCTATTAGCATTCCATTCAGTATTTTTTCTAATTTTTCACTTTTTACCTTAAATCATAGTTAAGTAGAAACTCAACAAACGTTCACTGTATGAATATATGAATAAACATATAAATAAACATTGCCTGTAGACAGCTTCTCTGCACTCGAAGACAGATTAGATCTATGTTAAGCATGGACATTAGTCTTCATATCACTTTTCACTTGAAGAGATTATTTGAGAAGTTTTAGAACATTGTAGAAACTCTGGCTATGTTTCCAACCAGTTATATAACAGATCTCTGTTTTATGTTGTTTTCTACTGGTGATCTTTGACCAATGAAAATTATCACACGTATCAAAAGAAATTAAATAATGTGTAAAACTTATTATTACTATGGACATGTCCTGAGCAAATGGGCCAGTGTTATAAATTTTATGAGTATTCCTACTTCACGTTCACCTTGGACTCAAACGAAAATATATTACCATCCATATTTCATGGCCCATTAGTGGAAATAAGCAACTGTCTTTTAATGAGATTTTGCAGTTCCTACCAAAGTGCAAATAAACATTAAAATCCATTCAAAGCTAATAGAAATGTCGGCAACCTTGAAAACATGTTGAATCTCTTAAATGATGTGAAAATAATAGGAGCTGGCAGTAAAGAATCCAGCAACAAAATAATAGTTCATCGATGAATTATGTTTTCATATTTACTGCTACCATTTAATGTAGTGAAAATAACAAAAAATGCAATATAACTAGGGTTTATTTATTAGCATACTGTTTTCCACAAATGTAAAAGGATTCTTTAAGACAAATAGTCCACTGAATGGCAAAGCCTTGGGTTTTTTTTTTTAATCAATTCCATTAAAACTATACCCTTTGCTGTGTTTTTAGGCCCCCAAAGCAGTTTTGCTATTTGGTGGTCTTTCGATTCAATCTTTTTCTCTTAATTAAAAAATATATATATATATATTTATATATGCATACAGAACTGGGGTACGGCCATTGGTGTGGGGGCAGGGATTCACCAAAGACAGAGTGGGGAGCAGAACAGGCAGATGCACTGAAACACACTGCTGAGGGGAGCAGTGGGTGGGACAGGAGAGGTCACCCCCGAAGCGGGGATCAAACTCGCACTGAAGCGGTTGTGGTCAGCTTGCAGTGCTGCCTCCTAACCCATTGCACCACCAGGGAGGGCCCTATTTATTTATTTTTTTAAGATGTATTTATTCATGTATAGAAGAGCTGGGGTACAGGCCTGAGGTGCAGAGGCGGTGAGAGGATTCACTAGAGACAGAGTGGGGAGCAGAACAGGCAGATCAATGAAATATACTGCTGAGGGGAGCAAAGGGTGGGTTAGGAGAGGCCTCCTGCACCATGTGGGTCACCTCCCTGGATCCAACTCATATCAAAGTGGCTGCTGATAGCTTTGCAGTACTGTGCTTTAGCATGCTGTGCCACCAGGGAGGGCCTTCTTAAAATAATTTTTAAGGACAACAAACATTGTTTGAAAATTGAAATATATGGTCTAAAAATAAAAGTCATATACCATGTTCTTGGGCAATTCTAGATTTCTATCCCAGCTCTGCCACCTCTGCCATGGGAAGTTACATAACTTTCCTCTGCTTAGTTTTCTAATAAGTAAAAAAAAAGGATAATTATGACATTTTCTTCATAGGGGTGCTGTGAAAAGTAAAATGAACATTTTAATAATAAAGCATGTATAATATCCTTTAGCATGTTATAAAATTTATATCGATATGTGCTATCTTACTGTCCTTCAGATGGGACACCATAAAGTGTGATCATGTAATACCAGTGGCAGCAACAAATTTGCTCTAAAATACTTTATTGCCCCTTTGTGACCCTGGGATTAGACTTTGAGGTCAAAGTACAGTCTGTGACCCAAAACTGCTAAACAAGTTTGAAACATGTTCTAGCAGGGGTCAAAACCTAGACCTTGACCTCATTTGTAGTACTGCCCAACCAAAAACTGTGTGGACAGTGATCTGTTAACTCTTTCAGGTGGAGTAGGTTACACCTCCCTGAATATAGAGAAGCAGGCTCACTACACATGATAAACAAACACACAGAAGGCCTAACGCAGCACTTAGCCTAACGCACATTTTCAGTAATTGTTTGTGGAAGGATGAAAAGAGACTTAAGTCATTCAAGCAACAATTAGGCTTCAGCTGTTCCCTGGGCTTTCCACTTCTCAATGTCATATTTCATCTTGTGAAAACAGAGCTCCAAGTGATAACATAAACAAGCAGAAACATGGTCTTTAAAAAGCTTTTGAAAAGTTTCCTGGCTTGTTGGAAAGTAGAAAATGTTTTCTTATTTTTTCTTAAAGAGTCTGATAATAGTTCTTTGTAGCTAAAAATACATCCTGCATTCTATATGGAATCAAATGTGATTCTTATTTTTGCATAATTCAAATAGCTGCAGCCAGGATTTCACTTTAAAAGCACTAATTTGCGGGAAATTATTTTAGGGGTAAAGTCTTTGTTCCTAAATATGAAGAAATAATTTGTTAACCAAAGGTAATCTGTAAGTTATAACAAGTTATATATACAATTATAACAAATTATATATACAGATATACCTGTAAGTTATATCTGACTTAATATTTTATAAACTATACTCTTCAGTGATCACAAATATTCATTTCATGTATTACAATAGAAACTTGTGTCACTAGATTATCTCTGAATCCTTTGTAAATTGAATATTAGGTAGGAAACAATTTCTACAGCACATACTATATGCCACGCATTTTCTAAAGATATTACATTAGATAATTCATTTATTAAATACTTTGCACAAATGGACACCTTTTATCCTCATAACTGTGATTTATTATCTCACCCATTTTACACATAAGAAATAGAATCACAAAGTCCAGAAAGTTGTCCATGTCAAGGGACACAGGCAGGGTTTCATTCCAAAATATCATATATACCAGAGCCTCTGCTTTGAAGAAACAGTCCCTCTTTGAGGAATACAGCCAGGTCAGCTGATGGGTCAGTCAGAGGTCATGCAAGTGCAGAACTAATCTGCAGGGGAGGGAAACCCAGCCTCATCAGCCCTGAGCCCAACAGACCAACTGCAGGCCCCTGAACATCTTTAGACAGATATTACCATAAGCCCTAACTGCTTGCCAACACATCAGGAACTCTTGGTTGTTAGGCCAGCACTCACTTTATACTGAGTAACTCTTACCCATTCTTCAGTGATTGAGGCAGTTCACTTATTCAATAAGCAGTCATCAGCAAAGATTTCTTAAGTAACCACATGCTGGCAGGCAAAAGGTATAACATAATGAATCACAAGGACTCCTGAGTTCAAGGACATTATAGTTATTTGCAAATATAAAAGTTAAATTAATAAATATTGATATGTTTTGATATCGATATTTATTCACATTATCCTTAGAGTTAGATACAAGATTTCTGGTGTATGGATAAACTATTTGTACTGAAAACTGTGTCAGCTCCCCTGCCCCAATCACCACCCTTCTAAAGTAATACAGGAGAACTAGATGTTACCTTATATTTATGGGGGTCTGTAAGATAGGGAGAGAACCCAAGAGTTCACACAGAAGAGGGAAAACTGTCCCTCCCCTCTTCCCTGAGACAGTGAGAGAACTTTGCTCCCCTATATATAAAAATTCTCCTCTGGGAGAGACTGGGAAGGACCTTATGTTCTTAACCTTTGGACTGTAAATAAATATCCTGAGAGGAGATATAAGACAAGTTTCTCTGAGCTTTGGAGTCTTATCAGTCTTTGGAACCAACACTTAACTCCAGAGAGGCATGTCTCTTACTATCTACTCAGTTATCTTAAAGTTTGTTCTATAGAGTTAGTTTGTTCTATAGAGTTGTCCTTTAACTCAGGTCCCAGCAAGTCTCTTACTAACTACTCAGTCATCTCAAAGTTTGTTCTATAGAGTTGTCCTGTACTCAGGTCCCAGCAAAATTTGCCCTGAAAGTCCTAACTAGCAGAAACAAACACAAAATTAATTTCCTGTAATTATGAGGTTAATGGCCATCACCGATGAGATATACAGACAGCTGTGGAAAGGTAAATAAGACTTAAACTGTCATGGGGGGTCAGAGGGAAGGGGTGAAAAGGGTAAAAGGGGAGACATGGAAGATTTCACTAAGGACATTTAACTTGAGGCATGGAGAAGAAACCAGAGTAAGGCAAAAACCAGGTTGAGAGGTGGAAGGGGCAGAGCACAGAGGGAACTAGTGGGTCGACTGAGCAGATAACTGAAAAATGGTTTCAGTGAAATGAAAGAAAAGCTGTATGAAATGAAAAGAAAGGAGTAGACATGAAATTGGTATGTAATGTAGTGAACACATAGTAGAAATGATATCACAGATCTCAGGTTTAAAAAACAGCCAGTTATTTCACCAGCGAGACAGGTTTATTCAGGAACAAGACGGACACAGTTAGGAAGTGCAGTCTCATGGGTTACATGCATATGTCCCCAGAACAAAATAAGAAAATTTCTTTTATGCCATTGGGTGAAGCATTTTCTCATTGACTGAGTTGACGCTGGGCAAGAAGTTGTCAACTTCATTTCTAGCTTGGGCACCAAAGCAGCATCACTTCTGGCTGGAGTTTGTACAACCTTTGTTTATGTGCATGAGAACTTTCTTCTAGCTGCTTAACCTCATTTAAATAGGGCTTCTGTATACTAATGTTATGTTTTACATCATGAGACTGGTAAGTCAGTCTCACATACTTCTTATAGAATCTGAGTAGAAGAAGTCATGAAAAGTCTTTAATTATAAAATATATTAAAAAATTCAAAAATATGTTACTAAAAATGGGATATTCTTGGACCACTAAACAATTTTTCTTAGTCTACAGTGAGCTGTTAATAAAATCTAACAAGAGACAACATTGAGTCATTGAACTTTTCTCTTAATTCTCAAACAATTACAACATCTTTCCATATAAAATAAAATGATATTTTTAGTACAATTTTGATTTTTTTTTTTTGCATCTAAATAAAGAGGAGCATCAACCTTTTAGGTAGGGATGGTGCCTTGGTTTGTGAAATGCCTCTTCAGTACTAGAGATATTGCTTACCCCTAATTTGTTTAAAGAGAATTAAAGTTTATCATTCATCTGCTGTAGCTTTGCTATGAACCATCTTTCTGTGTGCAGTGGCTTTCTGCCAAGGAGCACTCTGCAATTTGGTGAATTTCTCCCAATTCATGAGAGTTCACCAGAGTAGAAAAGGGGCCACAAAAGGGACTGGGGCTGGTATTCAGGGAGTCTTGGGGAGACTAGTTGAGATTAGGGACCTAGTCATGGGGACCAAGATGACAACTAGAACAAATTCTTAAAATGAAAAACAAGAAGGAGTAACACTATGCCCATATAATTCATAACTTAGATAAAATTGACCAATTCTTTAAAGACACAAATTATTACCAAAACTCACAGAGGGAAAAAAAAAACATGAATAGCTCTGTAAAATAGTAAAAACTTGAAATGTGAATAACTTTTTTTTAAAAAATGTATCAAGTGCAAATGATTTTACTAGTAAACTCTACCAAACATTTAGGAAAAAAAAAAAAACACCAAACCATCAAACAACCTTTTCCGAAGAAAAAAAGCAGAAGGAACATTTTATGAAGATATTGTGTGGCCTCACAATCAAACCAGATAAAGACATTATAAGAAAGGAAAACAGACTAATATCTCAAATGAATATAAAAGCAAAAATCACCAACAAAGTATTACCAAACTGAATCCAATCATGTATTTAAAAAAAGGATCATAGTTAAGTGAGATTAACTCCAGGTATGCAAATTTGTCACATTTAAAAAAATAGTCAATGTAATCGACCATATGAATAAGCTAACGGATGAAAATCATATAGTCATATCAATCGATTGAAGAACAAAGTTGAAGGACTCATAATAACTACTTGACTTCAAGACTATAAAACCAACAAACTAGCGTAAAGAAGACAGTGTGGTATTGGCAAAACATAGATAGATATATAGCAAAATGGATCAGAACAGAAAGTCTTAAAACTGTCTACCCAAAGACCTATTTGTGAATGTTTATAGAAGTTTTATAAATGATCATCTGAAGATATCCTTCAATAGGTAGAATGGATAAACTGTAGTAGAAGCATACAGTGGAATATTATTCAGCTAAAAAGGAATGATTTCTCAAGACACAAAAAGACATGAATGGCTCATGTGCATATTACTAGCTGAATAGTCCATCTGAAAAGTCAGCATACTATATAGTTCTGTTTATATTATCTGGAAAGGAAAATATTGTAAAGACAATAAACAGATTAGCTATTGTCATGAATCTGACATAGGGCTGGGAAAGATGAAATAATGAAGCACAGGATTTTTTTTTATTGTAAAAAAATACCTTGAAGACACTATAATATGGGATATATGAGATGATGAAGTTGTCAAAGACCAAAAATTGTATAGTTCAAAGAGTGAATCTTAAAGGAACAAATTTCAAAAATCATTTAAGCACTGGATTCCCAGGGTAGAATGTAGAACAGGAGGTAAAAAATATACTGTTAATATATGAAACAGTCACACTGAAGAAGATGGGGCAGAAGGAAATAACGAACTAATGGAAATCTTAAGCCTAAAGGCAAAAGAATGGGATATAAGCACTGTACTATATTAGTAAGGCTGTTTCTATTAGGAAACCTCTGTACCTATACACTGGAATTGCACAATTAAGTAAATAGCTGATAGATGTTGGGGGCCAGTTTTCTTACTGTTGGAATGGGCAGCTATAGATTAACTATGAGGAAATTAGAATGATTTATGTGATAAAGTAGTAGAGTTAGGGACATAAGTACAAACTAATTAAATTATTATGATATATATAAGGGTGGATACAAATAGAAATATTTATAAACACGTATATGCAAGTATACATGCATATACAATCATGGAACACTTATTGACTGGGATATGTTCTGAGAGATGCATTAGTAGGCTATTTCTTTAAACAAATGTCATAGAGTATAAGTACACAAACTTAGATGGTATAGCCTATCTCACCCCTAAGCTATATACTTAAGGACCACTGTCAAATATGCAGTTCATTATTGACTAAAAGCAATCATTATAAAACACATAACTGTATTCTCTTGCTCTGTCAGCTATGAAGACCTTGAAATAATGGCACTCCAAAGAAATGAACCCTACAGAGCACCCAGATCTTAGGTTTGAATATTTACTGTGGCTAATAATAATCTATCAAAACATTAATAAGGCATTCATATGTTTTCATTATACTATTACAATGCAAGAAAAGGTAAAATAAAGTATCTGTACAAAGATTATATGTGAATCTTTATAGCAAGTTTCCACCACCGATCTTCTCAAACAACAATCAACTGAAAAGTCCATCAATGTTTAATGAATGGCTAAAAATTTTGGTATACCCATATCAATGGAATACTAGGTAGCAATAAAGAGAAATGAAGAAACAACACATACAAGAACGAAATACAAAATAATAATGCTGAATGAAGAAGATAAATCAAAAAAGGGAGATTAGCATATGTGCTACCAAGTTGGTTTTTTCATGAGGAAGCAGAAGAGTTGCTGGTTGAGGAACTAAGAAAAATATACCCCAGTTCTCCGCTTTCTAACATCCATATTATGAATAGCGACTTAGAAGTAATAAAGTTTATTTAAATGTAATGGTGTAAAGAAACGTTCAGTTACTCCATATGTTGTGTTAAATTGCAGAAGGCATAGTGAAATAGCTCAGAAAAGGGATGATATCCTGAAAGGAGATAGTATTATTCATGCCAGAAGACAGAGGCTAATAAACTGAGGTTCTTGTATCAAAGGATGACCCAGTAAAATAGGGTTTATGAAGAATTGTTTGTCAGCCTTGTTTACCTGGAGAATAGGTCTCAAAGAATGCCGCAGTGGTGAGGGGGGAAGGGGATCTGAATGCACAAAGGTTGTCTCTTCTCTTCTTAATCTACAGGGATGGTGAATGCCATGATAGCTGCCAGTGATTACTATGGTCTTCCAGGGAGAAGGGGGTAGGTGAGCATTTTGGCAGCCTGCGTTTCTATTTGGAATTAAATCCTTGTTGTAGCACTCTGCAGAGAGAAGAAAGGTGGCTGTTGACATTCAGTGTTCACTTACTATGTTCCATCATATGCTTGGGGCTATGAGAATTGAGAAGAATGCTTAAAATGCTTCTAAATCATGTAGGAATACTGTTAAAATGTAGATTCTAATTCAGTTGTTCCAGTTGTTGTGACTGAATTTCTAACAATTTCCCAAGTGATATTAATGCTTCTAGTTCATGAATCATACTTTGATTAGCAAACATCTAGAAAATAATTCATATCCTTTTAATTATTTCAACATGATAAATATTGAGATTTTTACAAATAGTCATCCTTGATTTGAGTGAGAAAATTAAAACTGGAATATTTATAAACACCATCTTGGATAATTCATTACTACAAAGGTCACTTTTGCTTCTTTCAAAGACTTCGGTTGCATTCAACTATCAGTCACAAGTGATTTTTTTTTTTTTTAGTGGCACCTAGAAGAAAACAATTTCTATTATAATCTCATCTACCCTTGAAGGATAGAGAATCTTTTAAGTGGACAGTGACACCCCTTTGTTCAGCAATTGGTCTGACTTTTAGACAGAAGTCCTACGTATGTAAATCAGTTATTTAATGCATCTGGGTCTATTTATCTTCCAATCACCTTCCAGGTAAAGTATGAAATTAGGGACTACCTGGTTCTTCAGTCATCTGTGCACAGTTACTTAAAAATGACCTTTTAATCACCTTCCAGGCAGGACCACGGTTTCGGAGAGGAGGTCACAGTCAGAGTCACAACGGAATTAAGGTCTACCAGAGGATATGGGAGGTAAATAGGACACACAGGCTGAGGGGCTGGGGCAACAACATAGCATTTAGCCTCCAGAGTGTGCAGGAAGCTTCCTTCCATAACAGAACTCTCAAATCAAGCACTGCAGCTTTTACTATTTGGAGCCATAAAGTGCTTAATGTGTGTAAGTTTTGTTGAGGTTGCCTTATTGTCTTATGATGACTGAAAAGTCAAATGCACTAGAACCCTTTGAGATTCTGTGGTCTTTTAAGAGCAACATCTGTATGAATAACTATGGGCATTGAATTAGCCTTTCAGAAGCTCCACAAATCTGTCTGTCTCTGTCTTTTATGAACGGAATGTGTGTCTTCATATTCATATGTTGAAGTCCTACCCCTCAATATGACAGTATTTGGAGAGAGGGTGTTTGGGAATAATTTCTCACATACTTCTCTGGAAAGCCTTTTAAAGATATTATCTCAATGGTTACTTCCTCAAATTAGGATTGCCTCCAGTTTAAACCCTTGGTAAAAGCAAAGTGAATGTGCTTGTTTGTTTGTGTTTTCAATAAAGTATTAAGAGGCCTACAAAGTAATGATGAGAATAACAGTCTATGTTGAGCATCCAGGACAAATTTCCAAAGCCACACTCACAATTACACTCATCGGGAACTCATACACTGCCACGACTGGATATGCCATTATGGCCACTGACCACACAGCCAGTTTTTGACTGAGTTAAATTCTGGTATCAGCTATAATGAGCAGTAAAGAACCAGTACAAATTCAAACCTACTAAAATTGACTTTATGAAACCCTACTTAAGGATCTTCATGGCATCCCACCCCAATGATATACTAAACCTCATATTTGTCTCTAGACAGACATTTTCTTCATCCATTTTCATCCCTGAACCAAATTTGTTTTATAAGCCTCTTCTGATCCAATTGGTCTTGCCTCTCCTCCATCCCACAGCACTATGTGCCCTGATAAGGGCTGTCCACTAATGCTGACTGGAGCATGATATTCCAATGGTCATGAAATCCCGAAGATGCATCATTTAACATGCTAGTTACCTCAGCCTCCCCTGCAAGGCCTGAGGAGAGAAGACCAGGCTCTAAATGACCTCTGTCACTTTCATCATGGCAGTAACCATAGTAGCTCCAGTGACTAAATCTAATACCAGCAGCTATTTGGAGGGACAATGGACCAAGTCAGGGAAGAGAAAAAAGAACAGAAAGAAGTCAGTAAAAAAACTCAGTGGGGGTGGGGGTGGGGAGGTGGAGGGTGGGGGGTGGGGTACAGAGAGGATGAATCCCATTCTTGATCCTGGTAGGTAAACAATTTATGCCAAGTATTTGGATGACTTAAGAGAAAATATCTTGGATATATTCATATATTTAAAGATATCCTATAAACAGTTCCCTTAAAACAATGTGAACTTAGTCTAAAAATTGAATTTAGATGCAAGTAGTTTAAAGGAGGAAAACTTTCTGAGCAAGGTGATTTTAATTAGTGATTGTAGTGTCAATTTCCAACATTTAAGAACTCCAGTATATCACGTTATGGGTTGTTAGTACCAAAGCACCAACATTTGCAGTGGTGTGATACCGTTATTAAGTACAGTTCCTTTCACTATCCAAAAGAACTTCCAGAAGACTTTCATCAGCTAAAATGGCCTAAAGCAATTACCATTGATTATATGGAATTTGTTTTCAGCATTCCCAGATCTACTAAATCATTCCAAATAACACATAAAACCTAAAATAACACTAACATGTAATAAAAGCAGGAACAATGATAAACACACAGCTCTTCAAACTAGTTCGCAGGGAAGGAGCTTGGCGCTGGCACTCACTGCTCAGCACACGCTTTGCCTCTGTGGGGCCTGAATGCTACATGTGCTTCCACCTTTTGGTGGAAAAGCATAAAAACAACAAATGCATAATGGACTTTTGAAAAAGAGGGGGGAAAATGTACTTTAAACATTTGAAATCAGAATTATTTAAGCTCTACAAGTGCCCAAATTACAACCAACACAAAAAGGCAGGCCTATAATTTCTCCAAGTCTCTGGGCTAAGAAGTGAAAGAGACTGGGACATTAACTGAGATTTTTCCCAAATTAAATTCACTCTAATTCTACTTCTTGCATGATTATCTTTTTTTGTTTTTTTTCCTTTTCAGCCTTCCCTGAATATGTAAAGTAAAGCTTCCTTAAAAGAAAATTATAAGAAACAGACTCAGCCTTATCTCAAGATATGTGTACTTTGAATAGGGTCAGGTTTATACCAAAACAATTGGTGTTTAGTTGAGAAAAAGCCTTATCTGGATGATTGTTATGTTTTGTTTGTTTGAACAAAGGCTGTTTCATAGCAGAAGCTAAGAAACAGGCATCTTGCAAGTTGGCTGCTGGGTCTTAACAAAACTACAGTTCACTGTCAATGTAACATTTACATCTTGAACAAAAATAAAAATTTCTAAAATAGTGCCTTTCATAATTACACAGAGAGGAGATTATTTGTTGATCTGAGAATCAGAGAAAGATACTTGGTTATAGTTTACATTCATGGCATCACTATTCCTTGTATAAAATATGAAAAAGGATTTCTAGTGGCTAGAAAAAGTTATCCTGAGTCCAGGCTCACTATCAAAGATTATATACATTGATACACATTTTTCTTAAGATCATACTTGTAGAGAAATCAAATAATTTATTTCATTATTAGGATTGCTTTCCTAATGTTCAGCTTATTTTATATACATATCTTAATGCACTTTCCCTATTGTTCATTCAGATTAAAATGTCACTATATATTTATTTTTAAAAAATTTTTTATTATGTAATGTTTACATGTTATGTAAAATATACCAAATATTTAATTTCAGTGATTTATATTTTTTCTGAATTCTAAACTAGTATGAATACCAGCATTCCCACATATTATGAAACAACCACAAAATATCAGTGTGTCTTGCTGGTGGGAATACATACTGGTCCAACCACTATGGAAAACTTTGTGGAGGTTCCTCAAACTACTAAAAATGGAGCTACCACATGACCCAGCAATACCACTCCTAGGAATCTACCTAAAGTGATGCATTAGAACAGACCAGGCCTCTCTTCCTGTCCCATCAGATAAGCACTCCTATCTGTTGCATTTAACAAGTTTATGTTCTTGCATTCTAAGGAAAAGGGAGGATATCCTAAGAGGATAACAAGGAAGTTGAATATCTAAGGAAATTAAACATCTAAGGAAGTTAAACATCAAGTGTTAACAAAGAAAGCTGGCACCCACCAGAAATCTCTGTCTGCCTGCATCAACAGGACATGCTAATCCTTGCCCATCTCCCTTTTGTTTTACTCCTTTGTATAAGAAGCCTGCCCCCTGCCAAAGAGCAGGGCAGTGGACTTTCAGGCACCAGTCTGTTGACCTCCTCAGTTTGTCAACAAATTAAATTACTTTCTTTCTCCCCAAACTCTGTTTCCTTTTATTGGCTACAGGAAACTGAGGCAGACATTCGGATCAAAAGGACACAAAAACATTAATTCAAAAGCATACCTGTACCCCTATGTTTACTGAAGCATTATTTGTAATAAGTAAGCTTGGAAACAACTCAAATTCCCAAAAATAGATGCTTGGATCAAGACAGTGTGGTATATATATACAATGGAATACTATTCAGCAATCAAAAAGATAAACTCATGCCATTTGCAGCAACAGGATGGATTGGAGGGATTTCATGCTCAGTGAAAAAAGCTAGAAGGGAAAAGAAAAAATATCAAATGATTTCACTTATAGAAGGACTACTGGAGAACCAAACAAGGGCTCAGGAAAATACAATTATAATAAATAAAAAAAAAACAAAATTAACAGGCAACTATAAAGCAGAGACAATGCAGGAGAGGGGAAAGAAGGATCAAAACGGGAAGGAAGAGCCCAGGGACTGTGATGCATGGGTGAAATGGGGATGGGAATTCTTTGGGGACCACACCTGAGAGGAGAAAGCATACATTGTACAAAAATGAACAATGTTCACTCATAGCAGGAGTATAATGGACCAGGCGAGAAAATAACAAGAATAATGAACAGCCATATACCAGAGACATTTTGTGGGGGTAGAGTGGGGAATGGGATCAAAAACAGGGGGGTGGAGAGGGA
>NW_004567106.1:11119281-11120567 GCF_000260355.1 Condylura cristata | reverse complement strand
GAAGCAAATGATGCCTCCCTCTCCAACGGCTTCCTTCTGGCCAACTTCTTATAACTCTTTTCTGGGTATCTTTTGACCCTGAGAACTTGGAAAGGGTAAGCAACTATTTCTTGAGCATCAGCTTTGTGCCCAGAATTGTGCTACATGCTTTTACACAATCTTCATCTTCAGAATTACTCTGGGTGATCTTTGTCAAAACACTTTACAGTTGAGGATAACCAGCTAACTGGAGTTGAATATCACATCAACAATCACACTGCTGAGAGCCATCTTCCCCTCTGCACACAGCCCCACGGTTCTCCCTTCTACTTCAACACCGAGATTTCTCCTCTCTTTGTGTAATTAGCCTACTTCCAGAAACTGCTTGTTCACACACTTACACAAGATACTTTGTTTTTAAGAATTTACAGGATGTTACCAATAAATTAAACTGGAGGTGAAAGTAGGTGGCCTTTATGATCTTTTCAATTGCATGGGGGTTGGGAGATGCTGAAAATGACAAAAAAGGAAATGCATTAAACTGTTAATGTTATAAAACAACTCAGAAAAATGTCTGAGAAGCTCTTCATAAGGAAAATGGAAGCTTGAAGACATACATGTTTCGCTTTCTTCTAAACCAAAAACACAGATTGAACCTCTTATTTGCTCTTCAATATTGAAACAAATGTAGACATGTTTGGAGTATTTAGTCTCTTTAGGTGACTAAGAATTATATCTTCAATTTGTGGAGCACTGATGTTTGCTAAGCTCTTATATTTGTCAGCAGTTTATTGAACATTGTGAACTCAGCACGGTTCAAACTCCATAGAGTTTTATTTTTCTCCAATCACTACTTCAAAATGTGCTCCATCAATACTGCTCTTCCCAAAGTTTCTGGCAACCCCAGCAGATACCGGCTTTCTGACCTTTTCAAATTAAGAAGGTAAACTCCTGCACCATTCACTTCAGTTTCTCAACTAATTTCAATGTCTATCTTCTTCCCTAGTTCTTTCCTGAATAATGGATGTGACCAAAGGGGGTGGGGAGTAGGACTGTTCTTGATTTTTCCTCTTAATCTCCTAGATCTTCTGGACCTTTAGGTTGAAGGCAGGGAGACAGAATTTGCAATAGGAGCACAAATACTTTTTTTTTTTAATTATTTATTTATTTATTCATACAGAACTGGGGTACAGGCCAGAGATGCAGAGGGTGAGAGGCTTCACCAGAGACAGAGTGGGAGCAGAACAGGCAGATCAACGAAGCACACTGCTGAGGGGAGCAGCGGGCGGATCAGGAGAGGTCTGCCT
>NW_004567106.1:11085673-11118382 GCF_000260355.1 Condylura cristata | reverse complement strand
GAAGGCAGGGAATTTCCATCAATTTCTACCATGCTTGGCACACAAAGCTCAATAAATGTTTACTGAATAATATGAATGACTAGCCCAAGGACATGCCCAGGAAATGTTAAAATGATATGTAAATTCACTTCCTTTTGACCATCACTATCTCCCTATAAAAAAATGTCATCCTCACACTAACACTGATTATAGCTACAGTTCAGAGTTATAACAGTTCCTTCAGTTTGACTCAAACATATCTTTCAATGAAATATCTCATTTCTCTCTCCATATTGGAATCTAGCCCAGTGAGGGCGCCATCCACATACATGTGAAACCAATTAGCAAGTCCCAAACCCAAAATGAGCTTATCTTGCCTGGACTTGGATTTCTATATTTTGCGGTTACATATGGTCAGTGAAATCTCTCCATAGTAGAAGACTTAACATTCACATAGATTACTCTCCCCTGAGCTCCTTTATTTTTCTGTTTTCAGGTGCTTAATAAGCAATAAGGATTTATGTGATCTTTATCATCTCTTAATTACTGTAGATTCTCATCAGTGCTGTAAAGATGGGTTAGTTGTTTGTAGGAACTTTAACTTCAAAAATTATTGAATAGGGCCCTCCCTGGTGGTGCAGTGGGTTAAAGCACAGCACTTAAGAAGCTATGGCAGCCACTGCAGCATGAGTTCAATGCCCGGCCAGGGAGCTGACCCACATGGTGTGACAGAACTCTCCTGACCCGCCCACTGATCCCCTCAGCAGTCAGTCTGCCTGTATTGCTCTCTATTTTGTCTCTTATGAATCCTCTCACACACACACCCCCACACACACCTCTGGCCTGTACCCCAGTTCTGTATGTACAAATAATTAAATCTTTTTTTTTAATTACTGAATGTATAGCTGGATGGAGTGGATGACTAGTTTTAAATAGTTAACACCACATGAATGCATTTAGTGAGTGTCAATTTCATAAACCAAAAAGAACATTTGAATCTTAGAAACTTAGAGAACTATATAAAGTTTTCAATCAAAAAGCTATACCCTATATAAATATCAGAAATATGTAAAAAACTGACTTATCCTATTTTTCAATGGATACTTGACTCTGCAAACATAGTTAAAATTTTGATTTTAAAACTGAGTCACTCTAGAGACACTGAGAATTAAGGAAGACAGTGGAGAGACATTTAGTACCTCTGAGAGAAGATTAAAGTTTTTTTCTCCACTTTGCTGGCTTTGGTTGAATTTCCTTTGTATTCCATGTTTAAGGTGAAACAGAGCGCTAACTTGGGAGGACAGAAACTCTGACTCTGTCTGTACCTGTCTGAAATGAGAAAGGTTGATAGTTATTCTTGGTGCTGCCACCAGGGCCCATGGCCTGAGGCTCTGAGCTGCAATACAAATGAAAATAAAAGGAACATATTTGGATAGCGTGATTACTATTGTCCAAAGATTAAAGTGCCATCCAGTAGTTATTTGAAAACTCACCAAGGGGTTACAAAGTGCAGGGACTGTCTACAGATTTGGCTTGGAGGGGAGAGGCTCAGGGAGGGGGCAGTGGCAACCTAACACCACACAGTGTCCTTTCTGAGGCAGGAGAGGCAGGCCTTGGCATTGATCTGACTCTCTCATAAGTTTCTGGCAACCTCCCAGAGAGAACAGTGTGTTCCCAGCTGAGTGTAAAAAGGCTTCAAAAACATGTTTGTGTTTGCAGCCCAGTAGGCAGGGCCTGGCTTGCGGTGTCACCCACTGCCTCCCTGGAGTGTCAGGAGAAAGTCTTTGGCTCAGATCTGCTGTGCAAATCTTCTCAAGCTGGGCTGGCCCAGGGTCCAGGCTGGGCACACTGCTGGTGCTTCTGTCATGCCCATGAATTGGTAAAGAGATCAATGGTTAGGGAAACTGAAAGTCTCTGCAGACCATAGTCCAAAATATATTCTGTTGCAAGAAGTAAATATAGACTGAGTTTCAGCTAACCCTCTCTAACAGTCACAAAGATCTTCTTTGGAAACTTGCACCTGTCTTCCAGGGTTAGATCTTCCGGCAAAGCATGATTATTCATCCTGTGGGAGCTAAGGTAACACAGATTAACACCAGCGTTGGCTACAGCCAGCTTGAAGGAACTGATTTTCTCCCTGCTCTTTACACTCCCTTTTCAGGAGACTGAAGCTGAGCAGAGGGAGGATTAGTCAGCCTGGCTTGAGGCCCACTGTGGGTGCTGCTGGGGTTTCCAGTAAACACCCAGAAAAGGGGTTATCAGGACAACATAGACCATGGAAAGCAAAGCAGGTCTATTGTTTTGGACTCTATAGCAAACTACGGCCAACATATTGTGGAGAATCTTAGGTACAGACTATTACAGATCCTAAAATTTCATTATAACAAACCTATTCTTGCAGTACATAAATATGGGATCCACCATAGACCTTCCTGAAATCAAAACCAGTGAAATTGTTCACCTTTGAATATATCTAGCATTTTCTCTAACCATTCCTACTACAGCTTCCCTGGCATAGTCTTGTTTATAGTTTACAATGTACACATTTCTACTACATTTTCTTGCCCCTAGCACCTCTTTCCTAAGTCTATAGCTTTACTGGATTTCTTCATCCTGCTAAGCTTCTAAAATCCGATGTGTTCAAAATTAATCTTGTTATACTATTGTAAGAAACAGTATAGTCAAAAGGTTTCAAAAACAAAACACACTGGCTTTAGTTTGGGGGTGACTGGACTTGAATCTTGCCTATACCTTTTAGTTAACTCTGTGATCTCAGCAATTATATAACCCCCTTGCACTGAAATTTAATTGTTTGTGAAGAAATATAATAGTACTTTCCTCAGGATTACATTAAAATTAAATAAAGTAAGATATGCCTTATATTTGCCATGTTTGATTTGCCATAAGTAATAAATTAAAAGAATAAATAAGTGATTTAATACTAAACCCAATAGTTAACTGATCAAATTATTAATAACATAAAGTAAAAACATGAAATGCAGAGTCTTAGAAGCCCAGAATTGAGCAGCAGTTTTGATAGTAACTAAGTGATCTTAGTCAAGTCACATTTTTCTGATCCTCTTTTCCTTACATATAAAATAGGGATTGCTACCAGTTGTTGCATCTGACTATGTGTCCGGAATTCTGCTGAGAACTTTATAAACATTATAAATAGCAAGACAAAGATGAATAATCATATCAGAGTAATCACTGATGATAGGTGATATATAACATCCAGTCAGTAGTTATGTACTGAGTGATTACTATATGCCAGGAGTTGGGATTCAACAGGGAACACATTGCAAAATATTTGAACAGGCAGTTCCTCAAAGAAGATAAACAAATAGCTGATAAGCACATAAAAAGCTATTTAACATCATCAGACCTAAAGAAATGTAAATTAAAACAACAAAGACCTATCACTGCACGCACATTAAAATGGCTAAAATTACAAAGACTGACAATACTAAATGTGGACAAGAATGTACAGCAACCAGAACACTCATCTATCACTTATGTGAGTTAAAAAAGTGCCTCACTTTGGAAAACTGCTAAATACTTTCTTATAAAGTTAAATATATACCTATTGAGTGAATTTTTGATTCCACACCTAGATATTTATCCAAGGGAAATGTCCACAAAAAGACTTGAACAAGAATGCCTAGAGCAAATTTTTCCATTGCCTCTGTCATGCTTCTCTAGAGACAGAGAACCAACAGACTGCAAGAGAGTGGTGCGTGTGTGTAGGGAATAAGGGAAGGAGGGGAAGAGATTCATGTTAAGAAAATTCTCATTGATTTGAAGGCTATCGAGTCTGAAATCTGCAGCTAAGAAGTTGGAGTCCCCGTAAAAAATTAATATTTTGAGTCTGAAGGAAGGCAATCTGCATGTAAGAATGCCTTCTTCTTTGGGGGACTTTTGTCTATTTCTCATAAAGTCTCCAGTTCACTGAGTGAGGCCCAACCATATTACAGAACATAATCTGCCTCTGTAAAATGAAATATTATAGGTCTGAGTAAAGTCCAAGTCTGCTAATTTAACATTAATTGTTCCTTAAAAAATACTTTCATAGCACCATCTAGATTGGTGATTGACTAAAATAATCAAACCAAGTTGACAAGTTTACCATCACATCTTTATTAGCCCAAGCTGGAAATAACCCACAAGATCTACCAGCTCAAGAATGGATAAACACATCGTGGCTCTTTCATAAGACACATCATGGCTCTTTCATAAGATGGAATACCACCGAACAATAGAGGCACATACTGAGGGTGGCAAAAACATAGATGACTCTTCAAAATACTATGTTAAAAGAAGAAATTCAGACAGAAAAGTATATGCTATATAAGTTCAGTTTTAGTAAAGATCAAGAACAAATAAAACTAACCATTGGAGATAGAAGCATTAGTATTTTTGCTTTTGGGAAGTGAGAATTTACTAGAAAGAGGCAGAAAGAAACATCTGGGGTAACAAAGGAGGTTTTTATCTTCATTAGTGTTGAGTACATGGGTACATCTACTAAAAATTCACCCAACTATATATTTAAAGTTAGTGTAATTATGACAAGTAATTTTTTTTTTAAAGATTTATTTATTTGTACATACAGAACTGGGGTACAGGCCAGAAGCTCAGGGGCGGCGAGAGGCTTCACCAGAGACAGAGTGGGGAACAGAACAGGCAGATCGACGAAGTACACTGCTGAGGGGAGCAGCGGGCGGGTCAGGAGAGGTCTGCCACGCCATGTGGTCACCTCCAGGGCAGGCGGGAATCGAACTCATGCGGAAGCGGTTTTAGATTCTCAGTGCTGTGCTTTAACCCGCTGCGCCACCAGGGAGGGCCCTATGACAAGTAATTTTACCTTAAATTTTTTTGTAACACTGAAGAGATTACAATTCCCGCCTTATAGTAGCTAAAGTCTAGCCAGGACACACAGATATTGTAACATGTTCTGATGAGCAAGACCCTTAATCTAGTCAGCACATTAAGTTTTTAAAAGTGGAGGTGGTAGTGAGCACTAGTGTTTTGTAAAGTACCCCAGATGGCCTAACATTCAGCCCAGGTGAGAATCATTGCCTCATGGGTGCCCCACAAAAGCTGGGACTTTCCTATTATTAAACACCTCCGAATTGCCAGCAACCAGCATAGGATCCAGCTCAATAAATATAGCTGAATGAATGTCAAAATTCTCTACTTCCTCACACAGATGTTTCATACTAGCCCATGCCAGTAATGATTTCCTGCCTTTTAATTCTTGCAGCCTTTTATTTCCATGATGCCTGACCACTAGCTCATGAGACCTACAGAGCAGAACCTGGGAATGACAAACAAGTTTCACTTGCCTATCCAAGCCCTCCCCAGAACTTAATAGTGGCAGGCTAGACACTGTACTGAAGATGAGTTGAAGGGTGAATGCAGAAAAAAACATTCTGATTGTCCTGTTTGTGAACTGTGACTTGCCACTCTCTGGCATTTGAGTGCTGTGTGGTATTAAATGGGGAAGGTAAGCTGTGTCCGGAAAGCAGCACATGTCAAGGGATCGGTCCTGTCACAGATTAAAAAAAACAAAACAACAACAACAACAACAACAACAACAACAACAAAAACAGTGCCCTCCCTGGTAGCACAGTTGGTTAAAGTGCAGCACTAAGAAGCCAAAGTCACTTCAGGATGAGTTCAATCGCCACCCAGGAGGTGACCACATGGCACGGCAGACCTCTCCTGACCTGCCTGCTGTTTCCCTCAGCAGTGTGCCTCATCAGCCGGCCTGTTCTGCTCCCCACTCTGTCTCTGGTGGATTCTCTCACTGCTCCTGCACCTCTGGCCTGTACCCCAGCTCTGCATGCATAAATAAATAAATCTTAAAAGCAAACAACATATTTATAACTCAAATATCAACTCATTGATACCTGTCTTGTTTTGTTTAGATGTGTTTAGTTCTACAAAGGGGCTGATTTCCTCTTGTGGCTTGCAATACATACCGAGCAGATTCTCGAATAGACCCATACATCCTGTTCACATGTTTTTCTGGACCTTGTGGTATCTGTAACTTGTACTGAAATCTAAAATTCAGCTGGAAGAATCAAACACATCTAGTCCCTTGTTATAAGGAAACTTGAGGGAGTAAGTGACACAGAGAAATTCGAACTCTGGCATGCTTGGCAGCCAGCCTCTGTCAGTCTGTATGGCTGGCTGTCCTGCCAGATTATCGCTTGAAATAGTTTTTGTTTGCTTTTCCAAAAAGGAGCACCTCGGAGCCTGATGAGTTGACTGCCTCTGTAGCAACGTGTGGGATGGCAGGACCCATATCTGAAGAGCTTGCCCCTTCAGCATCACCAGGGAAGACAGAAGCAGGCTGGCCTTTTTTTTGGAAACTTTTTTCCATGTTGTCCCTTTGGCAGTTTTTGCTTCTCTCTCAGGGCTGACCTTCTGCTTGTGATCTATTGTTAAAAAGAAGACAAACTCTTCCAAAATTGTGATTTTTCAGACTAGAAACAAAGCATCAGAATAAAACTGGGAAAAAGGAGCACAAAATTCTCTGCTTCTTGTATGGTTTAAATGTTACCCTCATATATTCAAAGCAAAGTTTTGCAGGTGACACTGGACTTCTGAGTTGTTGATGATCCCCAGGAATTCATCATCATGACCTCGGCATTGCTCACATTGAGAGCCTAGCCCAGCACACAGGGCAAGCAACATATGTAAGAATGAGGACAGGGACAGAAACCAAGTGAGGAGAAGAAGATGGGAGAAGAAAGGGAAGAACAGGAAGAAGGGAAATTAAGTGGTTGGAATTCCTAGTAACCTGTCTGTTTCAGGGCTACATAGAAATCGACGGCAATTTTTCCCCCTTCTAGGTGATATAAGCATGGAATAGTGTTTCTAAGACCTCTTCCTGCATCTCAGATCTCTTCAATGAAGAACAGAGCAGATTTGTGTGAAACCTGTTGTTCTGTTACCAGGAGACTAAAAAGTTGTTTAGAGCTTTGAGGTTTAATTTTCTTCAGAGCCATATTTAGAATTGAGAGCTAGCCTCAGTTCTATAGGTCTGGTTCATGGTAGGGCGAATGTTCTCCTATGCTGCCTCCTTCAGGCTAAACAGCCAATAGCAGAGAATCATTAATAAAGTTGGCTTGGGTCAATTTTCCTCAAAGTTTGTATCAAAGAATAACCACCTGGATTAAGAAATTGGCCCAAGTTCACATAGATATTAAAGCAAACAAGAAATGAAACATAATCAAGATGGAAATCTGAGCTATTAGATTCCAAAATTCATTTCCTCTGTGTCACCCAGCACTGTTAATCCACCAGAGCAAACATTTCACAGTTTCTTTGTGTGTCGTTTTATGTGAGAACTAGCCAAAGGTTACTTAGAAACAATTTGCTGCTGCCTAAATTTTCCCTGATGGATCATCCTAAGAAGTGGCCTTTCACTGTCCCTGTGACTTTAGCAGGAGTGAGAGTTCTGGGCCCCCTGAAGATTGTAATTATGTCAGTGCTTCTGTAAACAATTTATCACTTGAACACTGCTGTGGTGAGAATTACAAGCAATCCTAGAACTGTAAATTTTGCCTCTGTCTTTCATCTTTATATGCTCTGGAAAAAATATTTCCTTTTTTTCATGCAATTAAAAAAATCTTTAGCGTTTGATATAAAAAAATAAGGTTATAAATCTTTTTTATTCTTTTTTGCACATCATTCCATATGTTTGCTTTGCACAAGAAGAGGTTAACAAGTATTGCCATGTGTAGGTATATTTTTTCAGATCTATATCTTTATAATTGTAATTTTTTGGCATGGAAGAAGAGTCAAGCAGCATGATTGTGGCAATTATCTATTAAGAATTTGAAAAGGCTATGAAAATTATATAATACCATATAAAAGTTACATAGTTATATCATAATTACTATTACTATAAAAGTTATAAGGTTCAAAAAAAATTAATATAATAGTAATTTCCATTGATTCACCATGGTGCCTCACCATAATTCAAGAAATTTCACAATTCGCTCACACCTAGCACTGCCAACCTCTTTCTCTACCCTCTACAACAAATACTCATCTTCTCCTCTATCTAGTTGTCTAGTGGGCAATGGTGAATACTCATATATTCCAGTTCTAACCCTTCCTGACACTCCTATTAGTCCACTCAACCTGAATTATGACCTGAGCCCCACCCTTCTTCAGGTCACAGCTCAGGTCCACCTGCCTGACCTAATGGTGTCATCTACCTTTCCTCAATGCCAAAGGCACTTTGGGCCACCTTCTACCACCTAGACTCTCACCAACATGTCACAATTGTGTGTCAAGATCTGTCAGGATCCCTCAAGGACATGGATGGCACACTCATTAGAGTGACTGGAAATAATTTCATCAAGGAGTTTTTACAGAATCTAGGGAGCAAGGAATGCTGAAGCACCCAGAAAAAAGGCATCAAGAACTCTTGATTACCCCTAGGTCTGAATAAATAAGCAGAGTCAGCAGTAACTATAACCCAAGGAGACTGAACACTGAAGAAAGGAGTTTCACAAATGAGCTGCCTCCTTGGAAAAGCAATTCAGAAACCATCAGAAGGAAGGCTTAACAGGGAAGGAGCCAGGATGGTTCCCAGTCTCTTTCAATCGCTACCAATCTCCTATCTATCTCCTACTAGCTTTTGGATCCACCAGGAAGCCAGGGTCAGGGGTTCAGTTGATGTCTCCCATGGAAGTTATCTGCTAGGACTTGAAACAAGGAGAAGGACATAATTAGAAGGGCAGCTCATTCTACATCTCTTGTGTCCTGAATCAAACTGATTGTAATCTCCATTGGTTTTACCACTTGTCAATCAAACATTGTATTTTTAGGTTCTCCAGAATCTGGAACTGGGTAGTGAGTAAGTATCTTCCTTTTTGATTTTGGTCAATCTCTGAGTTGCTGGATTTAGAGAAGGCCCCCAGTACCTATCTTCTACAGAAGACTGCCCCTTCGGTATCACACAATGATCATAATGTCCATTCTTTCTGCATGGTAAATATGAGGAACTAATCCCGCTGATGGCTTTCACTTAGGAAGTACAAGGTGACATCATTATTTTATTTCCTTATCTGGGTTATTAGATATTTGCATAGTAATTATTCAGTATCGTTGAGAAATACCTCTATCTGAGAAAACCAATTACTAGGGAAAAATGTTAAGTGGACCAAATCCACCAGTGTTGCCAATAAGAAAAAAAGAAAGAAAATACAGAAAGCAACTTCCTCTTGGGCATATCACAACATATTTCATGCACTGCTTATCATTGGTGACAAGTGTAACCAAACATAAGATGAAGTCAATTTATCATTAAAACCTCTCCCCTTTTTACTGGCAGACTAACAGGAATATAGCTCAGTTAAATGTTTTTAAAACCTACTTTAAATTTTTATTCCTTAATAAAAACAAAAATATCAAACTACTTCCCTTTCCTTCCAATAAATTTTTGACATTGAAAATTAATTTTATGAAGTTTTTCTATCTAGGCTCCCTGTTTATTCAGTGTGCAATAACCCTCACTGCTAGGACTCTCATTGCTCATCTATATTCCTACTACAGAGTTAATCTCTTCCTACTCTTTCTCTCATTAGAGATGGAAACAGCTGATCAGTGGGCTCTGTCCACCTGATAAGACTTCACAGCTGAATTACAGAAAGGAATCATTGCACCCTTAATACACCCACTTCAAAAGAACAAAGTTTCAACAATTAAACTGTTTGCTACCCTCCAACTCAATGCTGTTCCAACGTGCATACATCATCACGAAACCATCAGTGGTGCCCATGTTATCAATCATTTCCAGCTACAGTTTTACTCTAAGAATATATACCTTACTGCCAGAAACCTCTTCCTCAATTATTCACGATTACAAAGGCAATAATAACACATTACTAAATGGCATTTTCTGTTTCGTGTGTTTAATATCTTCAAAAAATTAACCTTCTGGTGAGGTGAAGGACATGATACCCAAAGATGTAGTACATGAGTATACTCAATCTTTAAGCTGACAAATTTAAAGAAACAGCAGTGGTGGGAAGGTCACGCTGATCAACTCCCTAAACATTCTCCCTCACATAGGTAAAAAAAATCCTTCCATAGAGAAGAAAGGCACGTCCTCATCTCTTGGGACAAATGGACTCAGAAGAATCCTAAGAAACAGGCCTTGCTGCTTCCTCCACTTTACCACACTTACTGCATACTCCTTAATCCACATTTCTACTCGACTGTCAGTCATCAAACCTGGCATAAAAAACTCTTATTCTCATTGTTTTTCAGTTCTTCATTTCTTCATGAAGACTTCCAAGTCACATAAAACCTACATTAAAATTAAATACATGTGGATGCTTTTCTATTCATCTATATCAGATACCGTCAGGGACCCAAACAGAATTGAGGGGAAAATTTCCCTTCTCTCCACCTCAGAAAGAATACGGATGGTTCCCCCATTTACCACGGTTGGACTTACATTTCTCACGAAGGTTGAGACAGGTACACTTGCGAGGCGCCATAGCAGGACCCTCTCTCTCGGCGGGAGGCAGCAAGCTGCAGTTCGCAGTTAGCATTTTCGACTTAGTGGTATTTTCAATTTAGCATTGGTTTATTTGGATGTAAACCCTTTTTAAATTGAGGAAACTCTGTATATAAGAGTCTTCTGAGGTAAATGTCATTATTATTCCCATTTTACAGCAGAGGAAACTGAAGCAAGAGCACGTTGTCACTCTCTCTGATGCGTCAGGTAAAGTGGGAATTCAAGATAGGAACTCGGACAAAGCAGGGACAGAACTCAAAGTCTGACTATATGTAATGCATCCATTTATACTCCTACAGCAAGAAAGGAAGATTCCTTCTAGATAGTAGCAATGGTAGCTGTGCTTCAAAGAAAATGCGCGAAGACTTGGGTTCTTTTTAAAAAGTTTGGAAAGTGCGCCAGTTTAAAACTTCCTGAGTTTTTCCCAATCAAAAATACAAGGCTCAGCTGTTTTCTCCAATGCTGCTAACGCACTGCAAATGGTTTGCTACTTTTCTTATTCCCATAGTCAGCTTTTGACTGCTGTGATTTTTATTAGAAGCCACTGGGTCCAGAGTGGAAGGCCAAAATGGAGATGGAACACTACGTGATTAAAATGGGAGCACAAATGTGTGAGCCTGATAGGGGTGAACACTAGTTAGGTGTCTTTTCTGTCATACTGAAGATCCTTCTTCATATATAACTTTATTTTTTAAGGCTATTAAATGTCCATTTACAGAAAGTAAGGGAGGTATGAGGAAGATATAATTTCTTCTGTTAGGGCTCAGGGTTGTGTGAATGGTGAGAATGACGGGAAATGAAAACCCCAGGAGGACAGAGATGGTGCTAAGCAGAACGGAGTGACTCAGTACAATTTCTTTATTATTGAAACACTATTGTTGCTATAGAAATAGCCTGAGTTTTATTTGTGTTTACTCTTTCTTTCAAAAAACTTACAGGCACATTTCCTCATTCTTTTTTTTTCTCCCTAAATGCTGAAGAAAGCAATGAAAAGTGTTTTTCAGTCTAATTGTTGAGAAATCAGTTAGGAAATAAACAACTCACAAAGATAGAGGCAAACAAAAAAGCTTTATTTATTAAAGCCTCTAAATAAAAGTGTAAAGATAAGGAAAAATAACTTTCAATCCACAAATAAACAATTCAAAACAAGTAATTGTGTTTTACATGCTAGATTACATAAATGTTTAAGCACACCCAAGCAAGCAGGCTGACACACAACAGTTCACTGTGCAAAGCACACCCTTTCTTTGCCCTCAGCATCACTTTTACCCACACCAAGTCAGAGCACAACAAATGTTTCTTCCAGAACATCCCTGAAAGGGGGGGGCGGGCAGCAAGCACCTACAGCTGCATGCTAGGTAGGGTGCAAGAAACTACTTCTTGCATCCCAACCACGAAAGAAGTGATTTTTGAAGGATCACATGTTCTAGGAATCATTCATAAAAATTCAGCATTCTATTCCATAAGTAGATCTTACTTTAGTACAAAATAGTTCTCCCAAGTATTTGCGTAAAAACTGATACTTCAGAAAGAGCATCACATCTACCTGTGAGTTTTCCTACCCAGCTCAGGAAGTATGCAAATCCCAGTGGAGAAGCACCATCTCTGTATAGTATGTTCATGGAATATTTGATAATTCTATTTAAAAGTCAATCATCAAAAATTAAAGAGGCGGAATCACACAAATAAGAAACCTGTTCACAATTGGCAGATTCATCTGTGCTTCACTGCCTCTACTTTAACCACTAAAAAGGGATGCTAAGAGGCAATGCGTTGATCTAAAAATGAGCAGGAACAAACATGTGTATCAAAATTGGCCTCCTAAGCCACAATATCCAGGGGATAGTCACCTACAGTTCTCTTTCTGGAAACCACCGAGCCTGACTAACAAACTGATCACTCTGAGTTTCTCTAGCTGACACCGTTTTCAAAAGGTCTGTTCATTTCCTTTCTTTCTTTTTAAAAAGATTTTATTTATTTATGCATACAGAAATGGGGTACAGACCAGAGGTGCAGGGGCAGCGAGAGGATTCACCAGAGACAGAGTGGGCAGCAGAACAGGCAGATCGACAAAGTACACTGCTGAGGGGGGCAGCGGGCAAGACTGGAGAGGTCTGCCGCACCATGTGGATCACCTCCAGGGTGGGGATTGAACTTGCACTAAAGCAGCCGCGGCTTGGCTTAGTTTCGCAGTACAGCGCTCCAAATTGCTGCACCACCAGGGAGAGCCAAGGTCTATTCATTTTCTATGCCAGTCCCCTAGCAGTGCTCCTTATCTCCAAGTGAAAATGCAGTGACATGGTATTGTATCAAAGAACAAAGTAAACCACTGAAGTCTTTGCCTGCACACACTTCCTCTCACACACTTTCCTCAACTGCCTAATCATCTAGATGGGAGCCACGGCGTGTGCAGCCATCTTCCCACGAAGTCTGGGGAAGCACCAAACAGGAAATTCTAATTGAAATCAAGCAGGTGTATGGAGAAACTTAAAGTGAATATATGAACACTAACAGCTCTCTTCACACAATCCCTTCACTCTTTATCTTCAGGCTATAGAGAAAACACACTTATGTCAGAAACATGACTTGGAGAGGCAAGCACTAGGAAGGGGTCTGTGCCTGTAGAATGCCCTGGTATTTGATGCTGCAGTTCTCTGCTCTAACATCTGGATTCTCCGTTAAATAGTGAGATCCTGGAGGCAGGTGTTCTTCTAAGTCATGAGTGCACCTCCAGGTTATGGCTCAATGAGAGTGTGTCGAAATGTCCATTTCTGACTATTAGATGGACTTGTCTTTGCTTTTTATTTCTAATTTGGCTGAAAGATCTCCTTGGTTTTGACTAGGCTCATGTGACTTCTTCACCAAAAAAAAAAAAAAAAAAGTTGAAGAGTCTTGCTGGGGGTCAGAATTTGCAAATCTAGCCAAGGTAATTTCTGTAAAGTGGTAATGGTGGTGAGACACAAAAGAGTAATAGGCCAGTTACAAAAGCCTGCTATTTTGCCCACTGAAATGTAATGTAAACGTATTACTGAGAAAGGAGAGGATGAGGTTGGTTGTAAGAAAACCTGGGTCCCATTGCAAATGAGCTCATACATGGAAAGTTTTACAAAAATCTCTCAGGCACTACCAAGAATACTATAAATGTTAGTTATCATTATTATATCAGTATCTTCAGGATACATTCTTGTCTTTGAGAATTCCTTAACTTTATGTGTTTATTTCCCCTCACCCCAGGATTAACCACATAGTGTTTATGAAGTGTTTTGAAATCCCTGAAGTGTTATAATCAACCCAAGTACCATTTTATTTATGCAAACTGTGTCTACCAAGCGAGTCCATTTAAATATCTAGGACTGGGAACTTCTGTCTCATAAGGCTTAATAAATGATTCCCTCAGGCTCTAAAAGCAAGTACTTTTTCAATGACAATGGGAGGGAAAGCAAAGGAATTACTCTGTGACATCTGTTGTGCAACGTTCTTCGAATGGCACATCGCGATAAATGCATGAGAGTCCTTGGAGAGTTACTGCACACAGTGAAGAGAGAGTGGTAAAAATCCCAGTGTCTCTGAAAAGGAAGGCGAGACAGGGTCACGTGAGAACAGCTCCACAGTTCATGTCAACAGGCAGCAACAACAGTGCATTTCATCCCACATCTGTACTTAACAGTTGTCTTTAGGGTCTCTGATAGCCAAGCAAAATGTAAATGTGAAACTATAACGGGGAGGTGAGGGAATGGTCTGTAAAGTGAAGAAAAAGGAGGAGATATAATACTCCATGCTACAATTCAGAGCCTAGAAAATGAAATAAAACCACACCTATAAACTGCCAAATCATTTTTAATATATCATATTATGATATGTTTGTTAATGTTCTTGGTGATATCCAGATGTTCGGATAATTTAATTAATAAACTAAGGCAGGTCAGGGAACTCGTTAATGATAAGATCGCTAATAAGTAGTAGAGTAAGATGCCACCTAAGCCAATGGCTTCCAAACCCAGTGGACTTTGCATTCTGGGCCTGATAACTCTCTACATGCTGGGGACAGTCTGTGACTGCTGAAACCAAGAACAGTGGTTTCTTGTAAACAAGCAGGTTTACAAAGGCAGCAAAGTCCACAAGAGAATGAAAACTCGGTTTCACCAATAGCTTTTGATATGAATCACACCTCAGAAGCTTATAATTCTGTTTCCTGCCTAGTGATGACTTCAAGACAGTTAAAAGTGCATGAAATCATCACCATAAAGTGTTTTAATCTTCTGGCAAAAATGCTACATGAGCAATCCCCAATAATATTATTTGACTCACTTAAATTGATGGGAAGAAAGTAAAACAGCCACTGTTATATCATTGTCCAACTTGCCTTCAGTGGAGAAATCCCTGAGATAATTCCAAGCACTATATAGTTGATGAGTCTATTTATTCTCCTACACGCAATGTGCATGTATGCATTTTGCCTCAATGCATTTGAATAGGGCTTAAAAAGTCTCCAAACCAATTTTTCAAATTAGAAAGTGCACTCCCATGGCAGACTGGAAGTAAGTGGAAACCATAGTTAATTGATTCTCTACCTCCAAGTCATCATCAGGAATAGCTCTTCTCCACTTTATGTTCCATCTGATGTGTTCATAGGCATTGACTACAACTTCAATTGCTTTGGGATAAGAATGGCAAGCTTCTATCACCTGCAGAGGAAGCAGAGTTTCAGGTGTTCAATATGCATATATGATTCCTTCATTCCACACACAAGGACATGAGCTTCATCAGAGCCCCAAATGCATTCAACAAATCGCACACTTCTGAGTTTCCAAATAAATTGTCAGACCTCTATGATGAAAGGGGAGATTAATAAAATCAAACTAATTTCCTTCAACATCTAGGAGCACGTGAAAATAAAGGTGCTAAGAAAGAAGGTGGAAGCTGAGTTACTGGCATGCTCAGACCATTGACTGAAGCAATTTTGAGAAAATACATGTCCAGCTATGTGAGAAACTCTTCCAGCTCGACAGAAAAGTTTATCTTCAAAACGTCAAACTTCAGTATCCTAAGACTTAGATCTACTGGTGACTATCAGGTAAAAGCAAACTACAGAACAACATGAAAATTGAAGAAAGGTTTTACTTGCATGCCTATGTTTACTGCAGCACTGTTTACAATAGTTAATTTAGGTGGAAACAACCTAAATGCCTAAAAACAGATGACTGGATCAAGAAGACGTAGGATGTGTGTGTGTGTGTGTGTGTGTGTGTGTGTGTGTGATGGAATACTATTCAGCAATGCTAAAGGCAAATTCAAGTCATTTGCAGCAACATGGGTGCAATAGGAAGGGCTTATGCTCAGTGAAATATGTCAGAAGGAAAAGAAAAATACTGGATGGTTTTACTATTAGGTGGAATATAGGAAAACCAAACAAAAGGTTAGGAAAAAGACAAACTAGCAAACTGACCATAGATCTGAGGCATACAGTTGGGGAGGGAGTGAGACAAGAGTCAAAGCAGAAGGGAAGAGAACAAGGGACTCTGGTGACAGTTCACAGGGTGATGTGGTGGTGGGAGATTTGTGGAGGTTACAACTGAGAGGAGAAATCAAATACTGTCTAAAGGTGAACAATAATGTAAGAAAATTAAAAAAAAAAAAAAAGTTTCTTCCCAGTAAAATAACTGAAGAGGATTGATGCCACTTCCAAATTTCACTCACTGGTATCTCAATTTTCACCAATAAATAAAGGATGACTTGAAATTTTTTACTTTATTTGCACACTGTTCAACTGTTCATCTGTTCAAAAAAAACAAAACTGATGAGAAGTTGAGTCAAGGTAGACAGTATTTCCATCAGTTGGCAAAGATTTAGTTTTAGATAACATTGCCATGAATTTAGGTCCTATATGACTCATCAATAATGCAGTATTCATGAAGTAACACATTTTGGGATATTTAAGTATTACTCCAAAAGCAAAACATTTTGGGTTCTGGTGAGGGGCTTCCCTTGAGAACAAGAAGCAAAAACCCATACCCGGCAAGTCAGGCCAATAGGTGTACACAGTTGGCTCTTATCCTTCTGTTAGACTTTAGGGTTTAAAAAGTAAGGGACTTTGCCCCAGAAAGACGGTGCTTTAGAACACCTGTAACCCAATAAAGTTCTTGCTCTGCTTAAGTGAAAAAACAAAAACAAAGAAAAAACCCAGAAATTCCAAGAGGGAGAGCTGTGTGAGTTGAGGCTAACCAGGAAAGGTTTCTTGCAGAGTTCCATGTTGAGGAGTCCTACATGGCAAAAGGATGTAAGTTGTATGCGTGCAACTCACCTTCACGTGTATACGTACAGGCCCATCTGTGTGTAGAGCATCACCAAAGGTAAAAGCTATACTGACATGATAAAAAAATGATAAACTTGTGCTACCTGTGGCAACGTGGATGGTGCTGAAAGGGATTATGCTAACTGAAGTTAAGTCAGAAGGAAAATGAAATATACTGATGGTCTCACTTGTAGGAGGAATACAACAAAACCAAACAAAGGGTAAGAAATATACAAAACACAGTTCTGAGGTATGAAGTAGGGGAGGGGGATGGGGAGGAGAGAGGTCAAAATAGGAAAGACGAGCACAAGGGTGGTGGTGAGAGAATTATGGGGATTATGCATGAGGGGAGAAATCAAATACTGTACAAAAATGAACAGTGTTTTAAGACAATAAAAAATTTTAAGAATTATACCATGGAGAGGCCTTAAGGCTTTATTCATTCCCTTTCTCCACACCATTCATAACTGTTCCCTTGATATCCTTCTTTTCCACTTATAATGACACAGGTAGGACCCACATCTGTTTCCATTTAATTTTGAATAATAATTTGTGTAGGTATTCCAGACACAAGAAAAATGTCATTTCAATCAGTACTTTAAACTACTCATTTTAATTGAATAACTGAATAACTCAAAAGTAACTTTCTTTTTTCCTATAGTTCAGTCAGCTTCAAGCTATAGTGGGACAGGAAGGTATTATGGGTGTGACATGAACATTTGGTCCTTGTCCCCTCTTCCTACTGAAGAATTCCTGAGTCCCTTGGAAATTCCTTGAATAATTGGAACACTTTTGCTGTTCATAATGAGCCTTTTTCAACCATGTCTGGTTTATGCAAGTGAAGTGAGACTTAAGAGAGACCTGTGTATCTTCAAGATGTGTGACTTCCAGAAAGACCAAGCCTTGATGAGAGGGTTTGAACTTTGACATACTCTGCCCCCTCCATCCCTGAGGAAGGGGACACAGCATGGAGACTGAACTCAATCACCAACGGTTAGTGATTTCATCAGCCTAACCTACATAGTGAACCCTCTATAAAATGCTCTAAACGATGGGGCTTGGGGAGCTTCTGAGTTGGTGAACATATCAAAGGTGTACACCCTTGTGGGCATTGGGGCTCTGAATCACCCCACCCCACACATGCCTCACTCTCTGCATCTCTTCCAATTGTCTGTTCCTGAGTTGTTTCCTTTATAATAAAGTAGAGCTAGTAAGTAACGTGTTTTCAAGTTCTATAAGTTGTTTAGCAAATTATTAAACCCAAAGAAGGGGCTGCAGGAATCCTTAAAATTGAAGTCAGTCATGCAAAAACTGCAGGCAGTTTGGGTACCCCAAACTGAAGCTGGCATCTGAAGTGAGGTCTTGTTAAACCAAGCCCTTAACTTGTGGAGTTTGACAGTAGCTCTAGGTAGTTAGTGTCAGAAATAAATTATTGGGCTTGCAGTTGGGTGTCAAAGAATGCAAGAATTGTGTGGTATGAAGGAAACTTCTCATGTGTTTCTCTGTCTCTCCTCCTGCCTCTCTGTGACTATATAAGGGAGAGAGCAAGAGAGGGGTAACAAAGGTCTTGGCCAGCTTGTACCAAGCTAACTTGACACCGTGCCTTCTGTGCTAGACTCTTCTTCTGTGGGAAGGTTTTATGGGGTGTTGCAGTGAGTAGCCCCCAGTAGACTTTCTTCACATAGGTCTCCATAGCTTTCACCCCCTCCACAACTTCTGCATCCACCAGAACACCTCCAACTTTTTCTCTGCACTCCATTGCAGTCTGGAATGCAGATGGCCCATGTCTGGACATCCATAGTGTGTGGCCTGTTTTCATTACAAGTGGGCCGAGCTGGCTCTCCATTGTGACCCACAACTGGTCCTGGGGAATCCGCACATAGGTAGGTCCTCTCATGATTCAGGAATGCCGGACTCCCAGCCTCATCAATTTCTTTCCATTGCCACCAGATAAGCATCTGCAGCCACTGACATTCTCCTTTAAATTTTCTGATGATGAGTTTACACACCAGTTCCATTTTCCCTTAAAACTTCAGAGCACATGTATCAAGCTCTCTTCTTACTTTTCATAAATCCCTTTCTCAGATTAGAAAGAAGCACTGCACCCTTACCATCAAAAGGGAAGGATGCCTTTGTACTTGAATTACTTTCTCCAAAGGGAAAGTAGTTTCTTCCTATTTTCCTACTTTCTCCCTGTTTTTCTAGTCCATCTCAATCTCAACCAATTGTTGTTGGGCAAAAGTTCACAAAACTGATCTGTCCCACCCTCCTTACAAGTTTTCATGGATGGGTCTAGCAGTGAAATTTTCAATGTGGGGTGGTACCCATTTAATGTCTTGGGATCTCCAGTGAAACTGAGACAGAAAGATGATCATGTTAATGCCCAGTTGTGTGAGTATAGGTAGGTGGATGAGAGAGAGAGAGACTCTGAAAGAAAAGCCTATGTTAGGGAAAAGCTAAAGATCAGAGCAGGTAAGACAGAGCTAGCTGACAGTCTCAGGAGCCTGGCATTGATGGGAAAAGCAATCAGAGGCTATTACATATTCCTTTTTAAAGGAATATTTATTTGTTTATGCATACAGGAACTAGGGTGTGGGTCAGAATTGCAGGGGGTGACAGGATTCTTCAGAGACAGAGTGGGGAGCAGAACGGGTGGGTCTACTGAAATATACTGCTAAAGGGAGCCGCAGGTAAGATAGGAGAGGACTGTTATGCCATGTAAGTTAGCTCCCTGGCTGGAGATCAAACTCAGGCCTTGGGGGTGGTAGGGCTTGATACTTAACCCCCAGACCACAAGGGAAGCCCTACTCTTTTTCTCTTAAAGAAAAAATTGGCTTTTTGCTTAGAAAACTTGGGTGTAGGCCAGAGGTGGAGGGGTGGGGGGTGTTGAAATACACTGCTAAGAGGAATAGTGGTGAGACAGGAGAGTTCTGCTGTGCCATGTGGGTCAGTTCCCTGGTCGGGGATTGAACTCGTATCACAGTGGCTGGTGATATCTTGATGGTGCTGCAACTTTAACCTCTATGTCACTAGGAAGGCCAGCTATTACATATTCTCGACAAGAAAGGGTCATGTTCAATCAAGTCATTCCATTTGAAACCTCTATTGAATACTGTGTTTGGAACTATGACAGCAATTCTGAGAAGTTTATGGCCTATTGTTTTTGTTTTTTGTTTTTTTTTGTCTTTAAGTTTATAACCTAGTAGTGGCGAAAAGACATAGATATTTCAAAGAGTTAGACAGCAATATAAGTCAGTAAATACTAAGAGAACAAATAAAAGATCATCAAGAGTCCCTCGAGCACCATGAGGAAAGGCAGGAAGGAGAAAATGGGATATCAAGGGCAGAGAGCACTGTGGAGGCTGAACAGAGCTCGAAGAGGCCTCTCAGCCCGCACTACTGCAAGTCCAAGAATGAAGAGGAACTGAAGATATGAGAAAGAGTCAGTAGGGCTTAATGACTAATCCAGTAGAGGGAGTAAAGAACTCAACTTTGAATCTTGACATCAAGGACAAATAGGGATGTCAACAATGGACATAGGAAAGTGGGAAGGACATATTAATTTGGAGATGGTCAGATAAACATAGGAGGTATTTCATAGGTTGTAACCTCATATGAATAAAAAATGTGCATGGTAAATGCTCCAATGATAGATTTGGATGTGTGTGCACCATCCAAGAATGTGCTGGCTGGTGCTTAAAGACATGATACTACTCTAAATGGTATAATGGAAAAAGTCTAAAGCTTGGAAAAAGGTCTAAAGCAGGTAAGAGTAAGAAGGAAAAAAATACATAGCCACCATTTTTGAGGATTTATTAGTGGCATAGACTAATTACATTTTTGCATATTTAGCTTGCCCAGTCTCTGAACAGTCCTATGAAGTTGATCCAATAACTAGCCCATTTTACAGATTTAAAATCAAAGACCTTCCATACTGAGATCTCTTATGTGAAAGTAGGAGTCAAGACTCAAATTCTTATGTTCTTGTGCTCTTCCAATTCCTGTCCTGATTCTTCTCCCTCCTTCTCCTTTAAAAAATATCTCTGACCTATAGTTGCCTGATGATTTTAATTTTTACTTTATTATACTTTTTTTTTCTAATCCTTATTTGTTTTCTTTACATTCCTCCTATAAGTGAGACCATTAGATGCTTTCTCCTACTTTCTGGCTTATTTCACTGAGCATAATCCCTTCCAACTCCATCCATGTTGCTGCGAAGGGTAGGAGCTTGTTCTTTTTGATTGCTGAATAATATTCCATTGTGTAAATACACTGTATTTCCTTAATCCAGTCATCTGTTTTTGGGCATCAGGGTTGCTCCCATAGCTTACCTATTGTAAACTGTGCTTCAAAAAAACAAGCGTGCAGGTGATGGTGCACAGGTGAATCGGTGGTGGGAATTTCACAGGGAAACCATGCACTGTACAAAAATGAAGGATTATGTCTTGCTGAAAAGGCTGGTAACCCACCTGATGTTCCCCTCAGCAGTGTATCTCAGTATATCTGTAAGTTCTGCTCCCTACTCTGCCTCTGATGAATACTCTCACCACTCATATCTCTGGTCTATACCCCAGTTCTTGTGTGCATAAATAAATATATCTTTTAAAAAGTGAAGAATGATATAATAAATATATTAAACAATTTTTAAAAATTCCTATGCTCACACAAACCACACCATAGGAAATTTTTAAATTAGTGGTTAAATTATTTACTCATTAAGCTCAAATATATGCAGAGTAAAATGCACAGATTCTAACAGTACAGTTTGATGAGTTCAACTGTGTAAATATCACCCTGGTTAAGACATAGAACAGTCACATTTTTCTGGAAAGTTCTGTCACAACCCTTTCTCATTGACCCCCTTTCACTTCAGAGACACCCCTCTCATAAGTTCTATCACCATAACTTTGTTTTGTCTTTTTTTTTTAAAGATTTATTTATTTGTGCATACAGAACTGGGGTACAGGCAAGAGGCTCAGGGATGGCGAGAAGCTTCACCAGAGACAGAGTGGGAAGCAGAACAGGCAGATCGACGAAGTGCACTGCTGAGGGGAGCAGCGGGCGGGTCAGGAGCGGTCTGCTACACCATGTGGTCACCTCCGGGGCAGGCGGGAATCGAACTCATGCAGAAGCGGCTTTAGATTCTCAGTGCTGTGCTTTAACCCGCTGTGCCACCAGGGAGAGCCTGTTTTGTCTTTTAAAAGCAGAGAAGACACAAAGTAATGGAAAGACATCCCCTGCTCATGGATTGGGAAAATTAACATCATTAAAATGGCCATCCTACCAAAGGTGATGTACAGCTTTAACACTAGTCCACTAAAAATCTCAAAGACACTCTTCAAAGAAGTAGAACAAACATTGATGAGATTTACATGGAACCACAAAAAGCCTCAACTAGTCAAGACTTTCCTGACTGAAATGAAAGAGAATGGAGGCACCACACTCCCAGACTTCAAGCTATACTACAAAGTCATAATAATCAAAACTGCATGGTACTGGAACAAGAATAAAACATACAGACTAGTAGATTTGAATAGAAAACCCAGATATAAATCCAAAAGTTGATGGGAAGGTAATCTTTGACAAAGGAGCAAAGAATATGCAATTGAACAAAGAAAGTTTGTTCAACAAATGGTGCTGGGAAAACTGGGTTGCTATGTGCTAAAAAAAATGAAGCTAGATTACTACCTCACATCATACAAAATACAACTCGAAATGGATTGAAGAACGTAAGACCCGAAACCATAAAATATCTAGATGAAAAGGTAGGTGAAACACTACATGACATACACCTCAGTAATATCTTTAAAGTTACATTGCCCACAGCAAGGATAGTGTAGGAAATAAACAGCTGGGACTATATCAAGTTAAAGAGCTTCTGTATAGCAAAGGAGACATTACACAAAACAAAGGGACACCCCACTGATTGGGATAAAATTTTTGCACACAATACTTATGATAAAAGACTGATCACAAAGATATACAAAGAGCTGATGAAACTCAACAAAAATAAAGTGGACAACCCCATCAGAAAATGGGCAGAAGAGCTAAAGAGACACTTCTCCAAGGAGGAAATGCAGACGGCCAACAGGCATATAAAAAAAGTTCACCATCACTTGATAAGGGAGATGCAAATTAAAACCACAATGTGATATCATCTCACACCAGTGGGAATGGCACATATTAAAACAACTAGCAACAACAAATGTTGACAAGGATGTGGAGAAAAAGGAACTCTCCTACACTGTTAGTGGGAATGCAAACTTGTCCAACCACTATGGAAAGCTGTGTGGAGGTTTCTCAGACTATTAAAAATGGAGCTTCCATATGACCACGCAATCCCACTCTTATATATCTACCCAAAGGACATAAAAACAATGATTTAAAAGGACACCTGCACCTCCATGTTTATTGCTGCTGTACTTACAATAGAGAAGATGTGGAGTCAACCCAAATGCCAAAAAATAGATACTGGATTAAAAGGATATGGTACATATACACAATGGAATATTACTCAGCAGTCAAAAAGATAAACTCACATCTTATGCAGCAACATGGATGGAGCTGAAAGGGATCATACTTGGTGAAATAATCCAGAAAGAAAAAGAAAAACACCAGACGGTTTCACTCATAATAGGAGCATAAGGGATCGGGGGTGGGGGGGTGGGGAAAGCAATTATAATAAAGTAAAAATGAAAAACAACGAACAACTTTAAACCAGAGACATTTTACAGGGTGGAAGGGGAATGGCATCAAACTGGGATGGGAAGAAGAATGCACGGGACTATGGTGATGGCACACAGGTGAAATTGTGGTGGGAAGTCCACGGGGATTACAAAATGAGATGAAAAAATGCACAAAATGAAGAATGATATAATTAATTGATTGAAAAAAAAAAAAAGAAGAAGAAGCGGCTCCATGTTTCCATAGAAGCTGGTAGCAGATCTCAGGCTGAGCGGCCAGTATATGTACTGGACAAGCTGCACAGCCACTCATAGCCACGAGATTGGTGCCTGCCTTCAGCATCTGGTGTGTGAGAACTGCTTGTAAGGAATTGGTGCCCACATTCCCAAGACAGGAAATATGAGCCCAGGTTTTCCCTCCATCTCTATTCTAGACAAAAGTGAGAATACAGAGAAACAAAAACAGAAGAGATGTGGCAACATATCACCTACATGTCCCAACTCGGGTTGTTAGGTTTTGCAAACAGATTGCCAGATTATATTTGAATTTCAGGTAAACAAGACATAATTTTTAGTGTGAATGTGTCCCAAATATTGCTTGGGACCTGTTTCTACTAAAAATGACTTTAATTCTTTTTCTGAAATTCAGTTTAACTTAGCAAGCATGTATCCTATTCAGCCACTCCATTCCCAGGCCCCACTCAGAAACAAAGTTGTAAATATAAGAACATAATTTAGTCATAGTAATGTAGGAATCTAACTTCACACTTTTGTGCTTGAATTTATCCCTAGTACACTTTCGTATCTCACTGGGAGGTAATTTTTACCTTTCACTAGGGTTAAATAAATTCAAGTAGATCTTAAACTGCATTGTTAGTTCACAAAGTCCAAAATGCTCACTGTCATTGGCAGTTTATCTGACACTAAGTTTTCTGGAGAAAAGGCCCAATTGAGCCCGGCAGCTTCCCCAGTTCTATTCATTGGTATGTTGGGCTTCTTCCGGAATGAAGAGAGCTCGCCATGCCTTCTTCAGGCATCAGTAATTATTTGACCAGTCAGCAACAAAATAAAACCCTCAAGAAAATATAAACTTGAAAACATCCATCAATGCTCACTTGACCATCAAATGAGGAAGTAGTGATATGGCGCTAGGGAGGAAGGGAAGGGCACCATAACTAATACAGGACTCTGCACATACACATGCCATAAGCTGCACGTATGCACGATATGACCAATGATCTGTTTTCTTTAAACTAAAACTCTTTTTTTCGGGAAAAAAAAAGGCGAAAGATTTATGCGATCTGAAGAGAAACCAGAGTATTAAAAAAAACTCTTTTTTTGAATTGGAGAGTCATGCCCCGATGATGCCTGAAATGAGTGCTGGAGACTGCCGTTATCCAATGTATCAAGGTCAAGCTAACTGAGAAGCTGATTAACAAGTTTTGAGGACTGAACATAGTAAACCAGAACTTCATCTGTGATGGGCTGTTTGCTTATGACTAACTTTTTGTTTAACTCATTATAGGAAGGCCAGCTCTAAATGAGATGGCAGAAGGTCTTCAGGGTGCTACACCCACCAGTCTCACAGATCAATGGCCAGCAATCTGAAAAATACAAGCACTTACAGTCAATTCCTGTCTCTGCTTATTGGCTTTTTTTGGTAGTGACAGGTGGCAGAACCCAGGCGTATTCCCAGTAACAGAAGGACTGACATGGACTAGGGAGAGACTACTACTCCCTCTTTTCTGGAGCGGGAAACAAAAGGTGCTCAATAAAATTCACCTTCTGGCCCTCCCTGGTGGCGCAGTGGCTTAAAGCGCAGCACTAAGAAGCTTAAGCCACTTCCGCATGAGTTCAATCCCCGCCTGCCCCAGGAGATCCACATGGCGCGGCAGACCTCTCCTGACCTGCCTGCTGCTCCCCTCAGCAGTGTACTTCGTAGATTTGCCTGCTCTGCTCCCCACTCTGTCTCTGGTGAAGCCTCTCGCCGCCCCTGCACCTCTGGCCTGTACCCCAGTTCTATATGAATAAATAATTAAATCTTTAAAAAAAAATTCACCTTCTGTGAATCTGTGGTGCCTCCATTCTCCCTTCACAAAACAACTGGACAAAAAAAAAAGTGTTTTCTTATGGGTGTGGCAACTGGAAAGACTTTCAGACAGTCCTCATAACACCACACCTCAAAGCATAGACTTAAAAACATTCAAGATAGGGCCCTTCCTGGTGGTACAGTGGGTTAAAGCACAGCACTAAGAAGTGAAAGCTACTTCAGCATGAGTTCGATCCTCCGATCCCCACCCCGGGAAGGTAGATCCCCACCCCGGGAAGGTAACCCCATGGTATGGCATACTTTGCCTAACCCGCCCGCTGCTCCCCTCAGCAGTGTACTTCATTGATTTGCCTGTTCTGCTCCCCACTCTGTCTCTGGTGAAGCCTCTCATCACCCCTGCACCTCTGGCCTGTACCTCAGTTCTGTATGCATAAATAAATAAATAAATCTTAAAAAAAAAAAAAGTCAAGATAAATCTCCCTGCCATCTTTCATATTCAATGCTACTTGTAAGTCACTTCACTGTGAAACCCTAAAGCTTTCTCTGACCTTAATATTGATCTATTTGTTACAGAAAACTAGTTAATGATCAAAGATCTTGTTTATACCGTGGGTTTCACATTCAGCATTGTTCAAAGGCAGCAATCATCCTTACCTCCCCCAACCCTCACATACTTGTCCCTCCCCTAGAAAAATGTCTTGCTTGCCCTACAAGAAAACCCAATCCTGGCTCCCTGGGGTGTCACTTCCTTCTGAATTATGCGGAAATAAAAAAAAAATCAAATGTCCTTTTGTACCCTGGAAAGCAATCGCAAACCCTATAATTCTTTCCCCCCCCCCTTATGTAATTTATACATTGGCTTTCAGTGAAATACACCCTCTACAAATTTGCTTTGTATTTGGAAGACAGCATCTTCAGCTCTGACCTTGTTCCTTGTAAATAAGGAAACTGAATTCCCCATCCACCAGAGAACGAATCACTTTATCTTCTGGATAAATGAGTCAGTCATTTACTTGACGTAAAGATGACTTTCTCTTTGGAAAGTGGGGCTGTAGAGTAGTCGTTCTAAATCATGATGAAGCATCTGCATAGTAAATTGAAAGTTTTTCTTTAGTTTTCCTTTGGAAGGGGGCCAGTTCTCTTACAGAGTTGTTGGGTAGTAACAAAAATGTTTATGATGCCAGCCATCTACTAGTAACTAACTCTATCCTAAATCTCCTCAGCCTATGGCCAGACTGGAGAAGTCAGAGGAGCAAAACCAAACCAAACAGGGAGCTAACTGTGGACAGTGTCCCTTGAAACATCTAATTGATTAGTCTGCCTGCTTTCCAGGCTCATGAAGACAACTAAGCAGGCTAGTAGGAATACTCCTACAATGGAGAAGTTTCGTTTCAGGAGGAGTGGGAATGGAAACAATTTGTTGAGTGCCACGCTGCCTCAATGATTTACATGCCATCCTCATTCCTCCTCAGATAATCCTGAAAAGTTGATATCTCTAGGTTCATTTATCAGAGAAGGAAATTAAAGAGATTTGGGGACTTGTTCAAAAATCATACAATCAGCAAATGGCCAAGGCAGGTCTCCGACCCATAGTTATCAAGTAGTTATCTCTACTCTTAACCCTCAGCACTGTTACATCAAATCCATGTGGCCATTCTACTCAGGTGACCAGTACGCACCTCAAGCACAGCAAAACGCCTATCTCCCCTTCTAAACCCACTGCTCCTGTATTGCTCACTCCTATCTTTGGAAACAGCATCTCAGTTTTTTCCTCCTTCGGTAAAAATCCTTGAAGTTATCTGACTCCCCTCTTCTTCTCGCAGCCCACAAATAATCCATCAGCAAAACTCACTGACTCCCACATCAGGATTTTCTGTGAATCTGACCACTTCTCACCACCTTCATCATTTCCACTAGGGTGTCAGTCACTCTCATCTTTTGTCTAGATTATTATGCCTTGGCTCCCCCAGTGTTATTCTCCAAAGGCATTCAAAAGGGTATCTTTGAAATATCCATCAGACTTGGGTTTCCCAATTCTAAATCCTTCTGTGGTGTCCTTGCTCACTCAGAATAAAAGCCTAGGACATGGTCAAGGCCCAAAAGGCACAGATAAGTGATATGCAAACCTCCGTGTGTATGTATGCTTCTCCTTCCCATTTCTTACTCCACTCCAGTCACTCTGGACTCCTAGCTCAAACATACTTATCCCTTGCCTATCTTATCCCTTGGATCAGCTTTTCCTTACACCTGGAACAATCTCTCCCCTTCACCCCAGGCATTCACACAATTTGCTCCTTTCCGACTTTATTCTTCTCTGATCAGCCTTTGCAAAATTACACATACCCAAACACCAACAAAAAATGGCATTGTGTTCATTTCTTTGCTGCATTTTTTCTCTATGGTGCCTAACATATCACAGCATAGACATTTGTTTGTTGTTTATTTGCTTGTTTGTTTTTCCTGCCTCCCACTAGACAGCATCTTCCTTGAAGGTCTTGTTTGGGCCACTGCTCTATCTCTAGTTCCTAGAACAGTGCCTCACCCACAGTAAGTGCTCAGTAATTATTTGTTAAATAAAAAATTATTTGTTAAATACCACTTTATGTATCTTATGGAAAATATCTTAATTTTCCTTAGTATTTCCTTGATTATCTTCTAGATGAGGATAATGTTAGCACTCACCTGCCATTATAAAAATAAAGGGAAACAATCAATATGAAGCTTAGCATTCAACAAGACATTACTGGAACATTATTATTTATTATCTTATTCCTTGCCATCATAATCATCTGGAATTCTCCATAAAGTTTTTGTAAAGTTCCATAACATCCTGAATACTACATATAATTTTAAGGAGAAATAACAAACTTTCATTAAAATAATGACAACCAAGAGAAAAATCCCTTAAGATCACAGAGATTTCTGAACTCTTCACCTCTGTATCAGAATGTTCTCTGTGTTGTCCATCTGGAATTCACCCAGCTTGAGTGTACTCTCCTTAACGTCTTAAATTCTTTCCTTCCACCTAACCCTCATGCTATAGACAGGACTTCTATAGACAGTGGTTAATATCGTGAAACTTTTGTCAATTACTTTCTGCGGCCCTACATTAGTTCATACATGAAACTCTTGTTGTTAACTGAGTTTTTAGCATGAGTGGGATGCTAGGTATGATGTCATTTGATTAGTTTATTTTAAAGTAATAGGCATTTTAGTTTCCAAATTAATTACCATCATAAACCTAATGCAAATCTGTCATCCACCTGGCAATATCACCTTTTCTTCTCCCACCCTGCCATTTATCCTTCTACCATGGTGATTCACCATTAACCGGAGTACAATAAACAGTCTGTGTTTCTCTCTCCCACAAGAGTCTAAACTACTTGAGGGTAGATGCCAAATCTTATCAAAACAATAAACATATAATATGTTTATATAATATGCTAATCATAATATCCCTGCTAGTCCATTAGATATTATCTAAATGTAATGTTCAAAATAAAAGTAGTACAGTGTGATATAACTGTTATAGGGTGACCCCAGAACACTAGCACCAAGTGCTCCAGGTGGAATCCTGGCATCTGTTTGAGCTCAGGCAAGTTACTTAATTACTCTGGGCCTCAATTTTCTCTCTGTAGACTAGGGAGAAGTACTACTGACCTCATAAGAATATTATAAGAATGAAATGAAACAAATTAGGAAGTGCAAAATGCCATAATAATGTGCTTCATAAGTACAACTCATTATCTAATAAATACAACCATTAGTCTTAATAAATGTTGGCTTTAATATGCTGGAAAATCAAGTGGCCTTTTTTTTTGTCTCCACACCAATTCCTAAGCAGTCTCTGTCATCAATTCATCAGACATTCTGCTCAAGCAATGGCGAGTATATATCTGTCTGGCATGGCTCACCTTCCTGCTGACTCAGAGCCCTAAGATCGTTCAGGGCCTCCAGGAAGATATTGCCAAACCATGATGTTCATACAAGACATGGGAAATTACTGCCATTCTTTTTCTCCTTCCTGCCTCTCAGTGCCAGATTTCAAACAAACTTGGACTAGCTCACTAGTATGTGGAATGTAGAGAAAACAAACAAAAGGTCAAGAAAAAGCCCAGGCTAGTAAGCTGACCAAAAACCTGAGCCCTATAAGGAGGATGCGGGAGGGGGTGCAAAACAAGGGAGAGAGGAACACCAGACAATATGGTGATAGTTCATTGGTGATATGATAGCAGGAAAACTATGGGGATTACAGCACTGTAAGAAAAATAGTTAATTACAAAAAAAAGTGGACAAGGAGGAGGTAGGATTATGTGTATAAATGAAATCAGATAGAGAACCAGAGCTGATCTCCCCCAAAGACTCAAGCCTCAAGCAAGCTTAAGTTACCTGAAGCCTTCACACCAAGCTCCACCTGAGTCTCCTGCAGCCGGGCGACCACCCCCAATCCCCAACACACACACACCTGCTCACTTGCCCCCTGGGGCCCAGCCTCACCTTATGGAACTGCGGAGGGTATATTCGAGCAGCTCCATGGTTCAGCAGCAGCTGGTAGCAGATCTCAGGCTGGGCGGCCGGGCGCACGGAGGTGACCTTCAACACATACTGGATGGCGGCACAGCCGTTGATATCCATGAGGTTGGCTTCTGCACCTGCCTCCAGCATCATGTGCATGAGCACGTGGTCGCAGTTCCAGGCGGCCTTATGGAGCGGAGATTTAAAGTCGTCATCCCGGGCATTGACTTCGGCCTTGTAGTCGAGCAGGATGCGGCAGATGAGGTGATGCTCCCTGCTATACTCCTGCTCTTGAAAGCGAAGGGACCAGTAGCTGGCGATGGCGAGCGGAGTCTCCATGTGGGCATTCACACTGTCCACGATGGCTCCGTGCTCCACGTAGAAGGCCACCAGCTCCGAGAGACCAAAGTGGGCAGCTGTGTGGAGGGGCGTCTCCTCATCCTGGTTGTTGGTCTTCAAGTTCACATTTGCCCCTAAAGGGAGAGATTGAGGAAGACGATGACTGAAAACAATTCTAGGCCTTCTTCCCAAAGGTCAGTGAGCCGGGCTTTTCTCATGCTTCCTTTCGAACTTCTAATTGCAATACTTTTGTTTTTCTGCCCCCAAGTTCTTTTACTGGGCTCAAAGGAAGTCATACCTTTGAAGCAACAGTGCCATCTCCTGGATGACTAGGGCAGACAACAAAGATTCGGCAGACACTGGACAAGGTTGAGTTTTAATTCTTACTCCAGGTGAATTTGGAAATACAAAGTAACTCCTGTAGCCACATAGCTTTTATCACTAAACTAGAAATTTTCGTTTTTAAAAAAAGGTTATTTTACAATATTTGAAACTCCTATAATGTCTTTAATAGTCATCAGTTTCTTGGTTTGACTACATCCCACCTCTTTTTCTGAGCAGGGAAACCTGAAAATATGGCTCTAACAAACTGTAGTGGTAAGAAAATCCCCCAACCTGCTGACTGAAAGCTGACATGGTTAGGTAATGGTCCTACATCTATGAGGCCTCCTTGGAACATGATGGCAGAACACAACAAAAAACACTACACTGTTTGACCACCAAATTGGCCTAAAATGGTTTCCATGGAGTGCAGCCAAATTTGGTATAAAAGAAATACTCATTAAACGAAAGCAATTTAGAAAGTATAATGTTTGATTTATGGTAAACAAATATTTTTAGAAATATAAGTTTTTATTGGTTAAACAGTGACTTAGAAATGATTTCAGGGCCCTCCCTGGTGGTGCAACAGGTTAAAGCGCAGAACCGGTGAAGCCGACCACAGCAGCTTCAGCATGAGTTCCATCCCCGGCCAGGGAGCTCACCCACATGGCACAGTACACTTCTGACCCACCTGCTCCCCTCAGCAGTGTAGTTTGTCAATCCGCCTGTTCTGCTCCTCATTATGTCTCTGGTGAATCTGCACACCACCCCTGAACCTCTAGCCTGTACCACAGTTCTGTGTGCATAAATAAATTAAATATATTTTTTTAATGATTTCAACCAACCCACTTATCTAACAGACCAGGAAACTGAAATGATTCTTTTTCCCCTGAGGGACATTAGTTTACAATAATATGTAGGTTTCAGGAGAATAGTTTCTCACCCTAGAAACTGTATTTATTACACCACATTCATCACCAAATGTCTAATCACCTTCCACCACCACCAATCAGTCCCTTCCATCTGTCCCCTCCTTCCCCTCTGGTAATCACCATTCCATTGTCAGTCTAAGGGTTTGTGTTATTCACCTACTTTATTTCTTTATATCCCTCGAAGAGTTTGTTTTGCTCACTTATTTTATATCTTTATATTCCACAAATGAGTAAAGTCTTATGGTAATTGTCTTTCTCCCACCAACTTATTTCACTTTGCAAATCTCCCAACTCCATTCATGTTGATCAAATTGCAAGATTCCTATGGCTGAGTAGTATTCCATTGTGTATATAATACCACATTTTCTCTATTCTTTGTCAGGTACTTAGGTTGCTTCCATATCTTGACTATTGTGAGCAGTACTCCAGTGAACATAGGGGTGCATACATCTTTTTGAATTTGTATTTTTAAAGATTTTATTTTTCATGCATGCAATAACTGGGGTGTAGGCCAGAGGTGTGGCAGTGAGAGGATTCACCAGAGACTGAGTGGAGTGCAGAGCAGGCAGATGTACTGAAATACACTGTTGAGCAGAGCAAGGGGGGGGGGGTGTCAGAAGAGCCTGGCTAATGAGCCTTTTTGTATCTGGTGACTGGAAGGTTCTGCATCTATCTAGGGATAAACCTATTAAAGGGCTGAGAATATCCAGTCAGTCTATTTAATAGCATGAAATGTGCCCTTTCCTGGGTTCTGATCCAGGGCTTACAGTCTAGGACAGTTTTCTCAACCTTAGCACCATGACCTCAGACAGTTCTTTGCTCTTGGGAAGTGGGCGGACCTGCGTATGTAGAAGTTAAGGAGTATGCCTAGTCTCTATCCACTAGATGCCAGTAGTAATTCCCTCTCAAATCACAACAAATAAATATATCTGCAGAAAATGCCAAATGTCGGGGGGAGGGAATGCAAATTGCCTGTTTGAAAACTACAGGTCCAATGGGAGGAGCTGCAGATTCACCCAAGGTTCACACATGTGGACCTAATACCACAAGCCAGA
>NW_004567106.1:11082383-11085573 GCF_000260355.1 Condylura cristata | reverse complement strand
GTCAGAAGAGGTCTGCCATGCCATGTGGGTCACCTCCTTGACTGGGGATAGAACTCGTGCTGCAGATAGCTTCCTAGTGCTGCGTGTTAGCCTGCTGCACCACCAGGGAGGGCCCTGAATTTGTATTTTTATATTCTTCAGATGAAGATATAGAAATGAGATTATTTGATCAAATGGTAGTTCTATTTTTAACTTTTTGAGGAATCTCCTTACTGTTTTCCACAGTGGCTGCACCAATTCGTATTCCCATCAACAATGAACAATATTGTTTTTTTTAATCACACCCTCACCAACATTTAATTCTTGTTTTTTTATTTCAGACATTGTAAACTGTGCGATGAAATTTCACTGTGGTTTGTTTTGCATTTCCCTAATGATACATGGCATAGAACATCTTTTCAGATTATCTGTTGGTCATCAGCATCTCATCTTTGGTGAAAAGTCTATTTAGGTTCCCACTTATTTTTAAATTAGTTGCATGTTTCTTGGTTGTTGAGTTATATGACTTATTTATATATATGGATAGTCATCCCCTGTCTGATACATGGTTTGCAAATATATTCTTCCAGTCACTAGCCAGACTTTTCATTTTAACAATGGTTTCATTTACTATGCAGAGGCTTTTAGTTTGATGTAGTTCCTTGCTGTTGGAAACAAGCCATAAAGATATCATTAAGGCAGATGTTAAAGAGCATATTACCATTTCTCCCATTTTATGGCTTCAAGTCTTTTTTTTTTTTTTTTAAGATTTACTTATGCATACAGAACTGGGGTACAAGCCAGAGGTGCAGGAGCAGTGACAGGATTCACCAGAGGCAGAGTGGGGAGCAGAACAGGCAGATCAACGAAGTACACTGCTGAGGGGAGCAGTGGGCAGGACAGAGGTCTGCTGCACCATGTGGGTCACCTCCCTGGCAGGGAATCAAACTCATGCTAAAGCAGCTGCAGCAAGCTTCCCAATGCTATGCTTTAACCCATTAGGCCACCATGGAGGACCTAATTTCAAGTCTTATATTCAAGTCTTTATTCCATGTTGAGTTGATTTGAGTGAATATGATTTTCTAATAAGGAATGTTCACTGCCATAATGGTCAACTTGAGAAGCTAAAATTTTCCTTCTCTGCCTAATTTAATGGCGTGAACTAAGTGATGCCAATGGGGTCTGCTCTATAATCATTTCTACTGGAAATTTTATAAGCACTTCAAGTATAAATCGGAAGACTATTATTATTTTCATTATTGTTATTATTTCAGCAACTGAAATGCTTATTAGCCATTGACACCGTACAACATTCTTAGCTAAATGCTTTTAATATACTGCCTCATTGAATCTTTCCAGCAATCCTTTACAGTGGATGTTTTTATCTTAACTTTATAGAATTTGTTCTTAGGCTAACTATACCAAACAACAGGAAACAATTGAATAGGAAGTTTAAATGCAGATTGTTTCTGACTTCAAAATCTCTTACCTCTGTGCTTTCCTACTTCATTATTAATTTTTTAAAATAAAATATGTCTGTACTTAACCTAGTTTCTCTGTTAATTTTAAAAATCTACTCTTCAGGGACCTCCTTTGTGGTACAATAGGTTAAAGCACAGCATTGTGAAGCTCGCTGCAGCTGATTCAGAGCGAATTCGATTCCCAGTCAGGGAGCTGATCCACATGGCACAACAGACTTCTCCTGACCCGCCCGCTGCTCCCCTCAGCAGTGTACTTTGTTGATCTTCCTTGTTCTGCTCCCCACTCTGTCTCTGATGAATCCTCTCACCTGGCCTATACCCCAGTTTTGTATGCACAAATAAGTAAATCTTTTTTTAAAAATCTGCTTTTCATGTTTTGTTCCTCTTGCCCTTTTTTATGGAGTCCAGTGATCAGATGAAGCACATTTGAGTAAGGCAAGGCAGGGGTTCAATATAAAATAAACCCCAGCCCCCAAGAGGTTTCAGAGAATCCACTGCTTATAAAGTCTGAGACTGTCTTGTCTCCTAACTTGCAAAAAAGCAGAATTACAAGGAAAGAGTGTCTTTCGTGGGGCCATGTTTTTCATCAGGTCTCCTTTCAGGTCAACTCTTCTTTGCTCTGGAGTGAAATGGAATAAATAAGAATGTCTTCCCAGAAGCAGGGTCACCTCAGACGCTGAAGAATTTCCAGTGGAGAAGGGAATCAAAGGGTCAGGATGAAAATTTTACTGGCTGGCTTGGAACAAACCACATCCTTTATTTTTTAATGTAGTTGGACATTTACACTTGATCCTTGACCTCTTGGTACAACTAGAGGTGACGTGCTGTTTCCTTTCCTGAACAGGAGCGCTTATTGTCATATTTCAATTGTGCCTTTGAGTGGACGTGGTTGGTGATTTCTTGGAGAAATTTGAGACCATAAACATACATTCTTGGAAACTTTTAGAAGTTTTTCTGTTTTTTTTTTTTTTAACATGAAATACAATGTATAGTTTCTTAAAACTGTAACAAAGCCCATATACTGGGCCACTAACAACAGCAGAAATGTTCTCTCAGACACTTTTGGAGACTGGAAGTCCAAAGGGAATCTGTCTTGTGTCTTCTCTTAGCTTCTGTAATGCCACAGTCCTTGGTGTTCTTTGGTTTATAAGTGCAGCACTCCATCAGCACATGGTTCCTCCTTGTATTTCTGTGTCTTCACATGGCTGTGCCCTTGTAAGGACGCCAGTCACGAGTCCCACTGCTCTTAGGGGCCCCTCAGACTGCAGGGTTGCCTCATCTTAACTATCTACATTTGTAACACTATGTCCAAATATGGTCAAATACTTCAGTATTGAGGTTAGGAATGAACACGGGGACATAATTTAACAGAATTTAACAGAATTATGGGGGCATAAAGTAACCCATGATATAAAACATGCAAATACATGTTTAAAAACACATGTGTATGATTTTAAAAACAACTGTAAACTCACCACCCATGCAGTCAGTCATTCTAGGTCAAGAAGTAAAATCCTCCCAGGGCAGGGCCTTCCCTGATGGTGCAACAGGTTGAAGCACAGCACGAAGAAGCTAAGGCCACTTCAGCATGAGTTCTATTCCCCACCAAGGAGATGACCCACATGGCGTGGCAGCCCTCTCCTGACCTGCCTGCTGCTTCCCTCAGCAGTGTACTTAGTCAAGCAACCTATTCTGCTCCCCACTCTGTCTCTGGTGAATCCTCTCACTGC
>NW_004567106.1:11015145-11082173 GCF_000260355.1 Condylura cristata | reverse complement strand
ATATATATATACACATATATACATATGGTGTATGTGTGTGTGTATATATATATATACACACACAAGGGACTTCTGTTTATTTTTGGACTTTCTATACATGGACTAATTAACATGCATTCTTTGATGATTTGCTTCTTTCACACTGCATTGTATTTGTGAAAATGTATGTGGGGATATTTAACTCTTGCTTGCTCCTTTTATCATGTTTTGTCTCACAGCACAAGTAATCCACAGTTATTTCCTCCCACGGGTGTCAGAAATTTCCAGGTTCAGGGGATTCCAAACACTGCTGTACTGAGCATTCATGTACATTCTTGCTCCCCAGCACTCACGTGCAAGGGTGTCTCAGGGGAGCCTATACCTATGAGAGAATTGCTGGGACCTGCAGGATTCATGGCTTCAATATCACCTGCTGGCATCCAACATGACAACCTACACTCTCAGACCCCAAGTGTGAGTGTTCTTGTGCCATGACCTCATCAGCTCCTGGTATATTAATTCTGTTTCATTTTAGCCAACGCAGTGGGTAAGGTGCTTGAACATTTGCTTCCCTGATTATCAATTTAGTTGGATGTGTTTAAATATTTTTATCGGCCAACACTGCCTTTTGCTTACTACTGTAAGCATTTCCATGTTGTTTTATAGTCATCTAAAATAACATTTAAAAATCTACTTGAGTTAAGCCTCATTCTATGGACAGGATAAATTTTTCCACAAAGTTTTGATCTCATTACTAATACTACAATCAATAAATGTATGTGTAAATTTTATGATTATTTCCTTGGGAGAAATTCCCTACATTATTATTTTAACAGCCTTAATGAAAACAAAAGTTGTACTTATAGATCTCTCATTAATACTCAAAGGCTAACTTACTCACTAGTATTTGATGACAATTAAAAAAAATCCTGCTGGCTTTCTTTGGATGTAAAAAATGTTCTCTTTTTTTAAAAATCTGAATTCATTTGATTAGGGTTTAAACACTGTTTCTATAATTATTCACTAATGCTATTTATATTTTACTTAGTCATTCAAATTGTGTTATTTTTATATATGGAAGCCTCTTTGCTTTGTTTACATTGATATGAAGTCCTCATCAAATTAAGATGTAAACCTATGCTCTCGTAATTGCTAAAAACATATAACCAGTTCATTTTGATTTTTCTTAAGCACAATGGTTAATTTTAGTGAAATCCATCCCTCTTTTTTGTATTAGACTCCCACTTCTCTCATAGGTTTTACAACCATCTAGATTAATTATAAATTAGTTTTTAATGTTAGAAAATTTAACATTTCATTCATCTGGAAACTTATTTTGGTGTAGAAGGTTGAAATTTGTACACTGTAGACTTTCCATGCAGAAACACTGCCTAATTCTCTAAAAGGTTTTGTTTTTATTTCTGTAAATAAAACTCTCCCCAAATTTGCAGCAATTTCCATTCTAAAGGAGCAAAGTAAATTACTTCTGGGGTAATGTATTAAGGAGTAAAGGCCCTCGTGATTTTTTTCATGTATGAAAGATGGTCTCCAGAAGCAGTCTGGAATGGCAGCAAATAAGGCAGTTAAAAATTAATTTGTATTGCATCATAAAGAACAAAGACTTTTTATCTTTGGGCAAAGAAGACAGATTTTTGTCTTCATAGGACGAAGAGAAAAGATAGAATGAGATTTTGAACAAAAAAAGTAAGAGCTGGCTACTCGAATGGTTTCTGGTCAGACCATGCCCATGGGAAAGAGAGCTGTGAGGAAATTTCCTGAAGCCAAAATTACTGAGGGAATTTAACTTCATGCCAGTTAATATTACATGTTTTGTTTTGTTTTGTTTGTCCTGCTATATTATGTGACAGTCTCCTTTCGCTACCCTTCAACAACCTGATCTATGAATTCTAGTTATAAGACCTCACTTTTGAGTATTCCTTTCCAAATAAAATCTGTTAGGCTGGCTAAACACGGCTATGAGTAATCATTGTGGCTCCCTCTGCTGGGCTTCGCTGTTCCCTACAGGCTACAAAGATAACCTTTGGGGCATCCTTCCCAGTATCCACACCCACCTTCCAGTCAGTCATCTAGAGTAGTGTGAAAGTGGGAGCAGAGAAAAGGTCCCTGTCACTGAAAATGCTGTCAATTCCCTGATTTTCCACCCAGGGAACCCACGTCCTTCACTTAATATCCCTCAACCACTCCTATCCATTTAAAGTCTCAGTAAAATGGGGGTAATCAGGGACAAAATGAAGGCTGAGGTCAAACCAGAGCTTCTCAGCCCTTCAGGCATGCCTTTCCTACTCCACAATTAGATCCATAGATAATGTCATCTACTACTTCCACACATAATCTTTTACAAATACACATAAATGACAAGTTAACTTGTATAAAGTGAAAGTAATGTCTAATAATCACAATTACAGGATTATGATTGCTTCAAGTACTAGAAATAAATTACAATCAGCAGTGTGAAGTTCAAAAGTTGATGTTTAGGAATGACTATCCTGGATGACATAATAAAATAGCAATGTGTTTGAATCTATATGCAGAATCCTAATAATATGTGTGAAGTGACACAGGTGTTTCATATTGAAATTCAAATACCATGACTGTCATTAATGAATGGTGTTCAAAAATGAGGGGGAAGAAAGTGTTGGCAAATTTCTGTATAGATGCAACCCCAGTCTTACCTGAATTAACCCCATAGTTGCATTCCTAGAAATGTCCCTACTTATTTATAATTCAAAATATGTTATGTTTACCTGCAAAATTGAGTTAGGTTAGAAATCTCTGTGTCACAACACCTAAATACCTTATTCAGCATTAAGGTCAAGATGTTTTTTTTATGGATTACGAAATAATTTAAACAGAAAATATCACCACAGACATTGACATAGCATTACCCATAGTTGACAGCTACTATCTTTTGCCATATTTGCTTTTAAGTATTTGTTTTGGAGGAAAGATAATGCCACCATCTGTGCTGGAAGACTTGTCTAATTTTCTTTTGTACTTTCATTTCTTGGTATGTCTTCTTTTTCCTTTTCCTCAACTTTCAGCTTTATAGTAGGCACACTATTAATAGGTACAAGTGGCTGTGGCTTCTTTCCCAATGATAAGGTAACCTTTTAATAGGTAACTCAAATAATCTTTTATCACTGAGCAACTGTCAGCAATGCTGAGTGGTACCATGGCAGACACTGGGAGTCTCTTTTCAGACATGCATCTTCTTGAATTACCAAACTTATACCATATATTCCTCTTCAATTAACCTAACTTGGTTATTTTAATTATTTTTATTAAATAATAAGGCATATGTTAAAAACAATCAAAGATGGGAAATGATTGACAATTTCCCAGAACAGCTACATTACCAAAGCTATCTCTTTTAACTACATTTTTTAAAATTTCTTGGCAGTTTTCTCTGTAATGCTGACTAATTTACCTATTTATATACTTACTAGCAAATTTAAATAGTATATTTACCTTTGGACAGAAGAGGCAACTTTTGGGTTTTTACACACCCCTCCCACCTTTTAGTATTATTTTTATCGATTTTTAATCCTCCTGTTGAAATATTAAAACTTTCTTATACTTAAAAATCTCAAACCATAAATTTATTACAATATCCTTGCTATCCACTTTATGTCGTATTTTCTTCCTAACTTACACATTCTTTCTGACAGCAACAATTTCCCTTTTTTAGGTTTTTCTTCTTCGTTCTTCCAACTTCGTTTTGGCTTTCCTTGTTTTTTTTTGTTTATTTTTAACCTTTTTTTTTAACTAATAGTATGTAAGTTATTATGATTCAAAGCTGACATCATTTTGGCTTCTACCTAGAACTACAAAAAATAGTTCCATACCATACCATACCATAGCCAGTAATACATTGGTTCAACCTTGGCCAATAATCCCCAATCCCAATCACAGAGGGGCCTCATGTAACAAGCCTTCATATTTGGTGAAATACTTAGCTGTCACCAGCTTAAAGTTCTTAATGATATTTTTTCAGAGCCATTTGTCATGGATCCCACAAATTATGCAGCCTGTCTTTCCCTCAGCCCACACTGTAAAGATGCAATTGAGGGCCCCCCTGGATGGTTAGGAGGCAGCATTTCAATCTGGCCACAGTCACTTCAGTGTGAGTTGGATCCCCCGCCCCGGAGGTGACCCACATGGCATAGCAGACCTCTCCTGACTCGCCTGCTGCTCTCCACTCTGTCTCTGATGAATCCTCTCGCCACCCTGCACCGCTTGTACCTCAGTTCTAGATGCAGAAAAAATAAATAAAGCTAAAAAAAAATTCAATTGATTCTATGTAGCCAGTATGTTGTATACTGTAACCTCTCCTGTACATGTAGAAGTGTTAATTGACTACTCACTAAGAAGAAAGGGGAGGTTAATAGTTACCCCTAAAATTCACCTGCTGCTTGATAGTTTCCACCTGAGTTAGAGCATGTTGAGGTGCTGCTGTGGTGACATGTTCAAGGAAGGCAGCCTGGCCCAATAAGAGGTCAGGGAGAATCCTTGCAAGGCAGCACTTAATGGAAAATGAGACGCTCAACCCTCTGTGTCTCCCACATATCATCTGCTTCCTTTCCTCCAAAATTACTAATTTAATCTAGGACATTAATCTGTTTATGTCCAAAATTGATAAGAAGCAATTATCTAAAACAAGTTTAACCAATGTGTTTGATTTTATAATTACTGACTATAGTTATTTCAGTTTATTTCTATGTAATTATCTGGCTGCCATGCTTTAAACATCTACTCAATCCAAAAAGTAGAAGAAAGAACTTTCCTGCTCTTTTTTCTCCTTCTCCTTCCTTTAGCCTGCACTAGCTCTGCAAAGGTTAAAAACCATCACTAGTAAGTTGGGTAAGAAAGAAAGAGGTAGGAAGGAGATCACGAATTCTCTTCTCAACTGTATGCTTCTGGTCTGCAACCAACTAGCAAAAGAAGAGCTGAGGAACCTCACCTTTATATAATTTAAATTACTAACCCTGGATGTCCAACTTTAGAACCAATACTGAGTCTGGAGACTTCAGTGACTATAAAACCTTTTCTTCTATCACTGTTACCAGAGAAGACAAGGACACATCTCAGTTCCTAGACCATCTAGGAGGGAAACTTGACTCTGAATAATTTAGACAGACACTGGGACACAAAATTAAAACAGCTCATGAATATGTCCCATGTGTTCTGCATGATCCACTTCATCAGGCTTCAGGCAGGGGTATCTCTGGCATATTTTCTAAGAACTTAAACACTTGACAGTAATTTTGTATTGTCATCACACATTAAAAGTAACAATAATGAGGTCTCTCCCTGGTGGCGCAACGAGTTAAAGCACCACATTGTGTAGCTCTCTGAAGCCACTGCAGCACGAGTTCTATCCCCTGCCAGGGAAGGTACCCAGATGGCGTGGCAGACCTCTCATGACCCGCCCACTGCTCCCCTCAGCAGTGTATTTCAGTACATCTGCCAGTTCTGCTCCCCACTCTGTCTCTGGTGAATCCTCTCACTCACCAAACCTCTGGCCTGTACCCCAGTTCCGTAAGCATAAATAATTAAATCTTTTTAAAAAAGTAATAATACCGAGAATAAAGCTGTTGGGTAATTTACTGTAAAAAATTCTGTATGGAGCCTTATTCTATTAGGGTAATACTGAACATTATGGAGAAATGTAAGCCTGACAAATTTTCTGTTTCTTTACAATTTACTGTTTATTTATTCATCTTTTACATATGTTTTTACTATTTTTTTTACTACTAAACTTTAACACTTTACTAAGTATATGTCTAGGATTAGAATTTTTTTCATTTTATTTTGCCAGGCACCAAGCCTAGCCAATTCATCTTCAAACAATTTTTTGTCAGTGATTTTTTACATATGCTATATTTACAAGCATTGGTCATATTCAAATGGTGAACATTTCCTGAAGTATTGAAAAATATAAAAGCTTCTTTTGCTTACATGTTCTCCATCTACCAACTACCAAGTTTCAGTCATTGATTGATAAGAAATTCCCTCTCGTTCATTTTTTTTATAACTCAGTACTCAATGTTGGAGTAAAAATGCAACAAATTACTTCTAGCTTTCTAACATCACCTTTTAAAAGTTATACACTTCTTAGGAGAAGTAGTAAGGGTGAAAAATATTTTATCTCATTGGTTAGTCACCTGCAATGGGTGTGAGAACATGAAGAAATATGGAAAAAATATTATCATGGGTTATAAAAGCAAGGTTTGAACAGGAATTTGGTGCAATTTATTAACTTCGGATAGAATCCTCACTAGCTCCTTGAACTGTCAGAGGTAACTTCACCTCTGTGAGTTTGAACTCCACTTGCTTCAGCCCAAAACCATGTGAGGACTTTTGTCAGCTTATATTCAGGTTAAAAAATAGCAGATGAGTTCGGTGCTCCTTTATGAAAATATTAAAAACTGCTATTTTTCGACATTCACTAGCAGTCTCACTTGTTATTAACAGTAAGCATTCTTTAGAAATATCTATTATTCAAAGATTAGATTTCTTTTTTCATATTCAGGCTTTTCATTTTCTGAGTGTTCTGAGATTGTTTCTCGAGTCTGCTTCTTTGTCAAGGATGCAATTCTGTGCAGTGTCAAGTTTGTTATTAACTGTCACCAAAGCATATTTTCAGTTGGCTGCTTTGTTCTAGCTTCAATTTTGCCCTTTCAATCTACAATCTATCTACAGCAAATATATTTTCTTGTATCTTTCATACTCCTGTCTTAAATGAGATCTTAAATGAAAAACCATTTCCTCTAAGATCCTATTTTGGTGATATTCACGTTCTCCGGGGTCTGGAGTTGAGGATTCCCCTCTTCTAGATCAACGGTGGGACTCCTAAAGCATTACTTTTGCACCTTGCGGTACAACCCCTCCTGTTAGGGTTTATGCTACCCAATGGCATTATTCTTTATCCCTTCTTATCTTTGAGCTCACAACTTCCCATCACTCGCCCATTTTCAATGAAGACATCGGTGGCTGGCTCAGTCTTTCCTTTATATCTGTCCTGACATCACACTCCAATATCTTAGCAGGTGACCTATCTAACACACTCACAGCCACAATTCCTAAATCTTCTGGGGCAGATCTGCCTAGATTGTCATTATGAAATATCTCAGTTGTCCTTCACCTCACTGTTGAAGGCTTAAATACTTTCAACCTGTTGAACTCAGTTTGAGCTACTGGTTCCAGTTGCCTGGTTGCTGTCATATCTTTCCCTTGGCTACCTCCCTCAACACTTCCTTGATAGCAAAGTATATTCTACATTGTTCTCAGGAAGAATTTGATCAAGATACACTAAATTATACTTTCATAACAACATTCAAATCTGAGTGGTTTAATGGATTGAATGCATTTCTCTCTCACATTGCACTGTAGTTCCAGGGGCAATCCAGAACTAGTGTTCTCTATTTGATCTCATACATGTGCAACCTACCACCCTCTTATGGCTTCAACATCTCTACCTGAAGTTTTATTCACCATAGGAGGAGTAGACTTCAAAAACCATACCTGAGCTTTGCCCTGCCTACAGCTGGAAATGACTCGTTTCTTCTCCCCTCATGTTATTGGACAGAAGAGTTGTCCAATCTGCTAAGTTGCAAATTACATTGAACTAGAAAATAGTGTCTTCCATGAGCCTCGAGGGGAAGAGAACTAGACATTGATGAGTAATAGTTATTTCTACTACAGATCAATTGAGTTGAGTCTTTGTGGATGGCAGAAAAAACAAAAATGCTGATTGATCCAATATTCACCTTTACCTTCTCCCTTTTGCTTTTGAAGACAAGAAGTCTCTCATCCAATTAAGATCAATGTGTCCATCTTCACAACTGATTATATGCCCAGAAGTCAAATGCTTCTCCACAAATAATTTTTCTTTATTGTATATCCAACATCTCCAATTCCAGCATCTTCTAAGTCTTAAAATTTTCCACAACCCTATCCTCTCTTTTAACTACTTAAAATTAAAAAACAAATCTCTTTTTGGTCAAACTTCTTGAAAATGTGTCTGTTTTCTGTACCTATTTCCTCACTACCCTTGGCCTCTCTCTCAGTCCACCAAAATCTGCTTCCTTTCCTCCCAACCCTGCTCGAACTATTCGGATAAAGGTTACCAGTGGCTCCCAATAGATCATCCCTACCTACTGTTTCACATCAGTCATTATTTACTTAATCAAACCCATCTAAATAAACATTTGGGTGGAATTACCTACAATTTTGAATCTTCATTTTAATACATTTCTCTGCTGCATCCAACAATACTAATGACTCACTTCTTGAAATTCTGTTTTTTTTTCTTGTAGTTTCCCTACAATGTTCCCTTCTCTTTCACCTCTTGCCCCCTAAATTGTTCTTTTTCATCCTTGTTATCATATATTCCCTGCAGTTCTTACTAGAAATAACTCCTCAAGTAGTCCAAACTACAATTTTCATAAAAGAAGAATAATTTTATGACTCAAACTTACAAACAATCCTATATCTGACAAGGGACTTGTATATATAAAATGTAACTATCACAACTTCATAATAAAAAGACAAATGGTCTGATTTAAACATTGGCAAAGTATATGAATAGACATTTCTACAAATAAGATATAGAAATGGTCAACAGCCACATGAAAAGATGCTAATATCATTAGCCATCAGGGAAATGCTGGAAACTTAAAACCACAGTTTGATAACACTTTATAGTCACTGGCATGGTTATGATCAAAAAATGAATGCCAAGTGTTAGTAAGGATGTGGGAAAATAGGAATTATTATATACTTAGAATGTAAATATTACAGCCACTTTGGAGAACAGTACGGCAATTCTTCAAAAAGGTACCACGTAACCCAGAAATTCCACTGATGGATAGGTATGCAATAGAAATGAAAACACATCTACACAAATTCTTGCATATGAATGTTCGTGAGGAGCATTATATAGCAGTCAAAAGGAGACAAATCAAATGTGTATCAGCTGATACATAAATGAACGAATGTGTTACAGCAGTACGATGGGATATCATTCAGCAAGAAAAGGAATTAAGTACTTTGTTTCATTTTATCACTTCAAAAGACATAGAAAATATTATGCTTAATGAAAGTCATCAGCTACAGAAAACCACGTTTGTTGTATTATTCTATTTACATGGAAAGTCAGATAAGAGGCATGCATGGAAAGAGTGTGTATTAGTGGTTACCTAGGGTTAGGATGCGGGGAATGAGGGTAAAGGAAATGGAAAGTGATAACTTGGTGGGTGATGATATATTTTAAAATTGATTGTAGTTGTGGTTGTATAATGCTATGAAAATATTCAAAATGATTGGATTAAACACTTTAAATAGGTGATTTGTCTGTAAGTGAAAGTGCAGTAAAGCTGCTAAGAAATACGTGACCAATCTTGAGTTAACCACTGAAGTTCAAACCTACATGCACAATTGCATTGTAAACAAATTCATTTGGAGGCTCAATGAGCACTAAAATGTAGCATGTCCCAAATAAAATTCTTTTTCTCCTTACTTCTTTTGCTTATATAAGCTGTATTTAACAAATAGCACTGTTCTGGTCCCAGGATACCAAACTGAACATCAGAAAGTCACCTTCTGTTCCTCATTCTTCCTCATTTCCCTGCTCCTTCTCATTAATCACCAAGTCTTCACACTATCGCTTCCTATTTTATTACCACTATCTGGTTTGTACATTTGCATTCCTCTCACAAACTCGTATACATTCAAATTCATCCTCCATCATCTAAGAGTAATATATTTTAAATGTTTGATCACATGACTTTCTCTTTGTGTGAAATAATATGACAACCCTAGTGCTTACCATCTCATTCATTCATTCTACAAATATTTGTTGAGTCCTTACTATGTACCAGCTGCTTTTCGAGGTTCTGGAAATACCATAGCAAATAAGACAGGCAAAGTCTTTAACTTCATGGCATATACATGCTAGTGAAGAAGACAAAGGATGTTTACTCACATATATTATACAATGGCAAGTAATAAAGTGTTATGAAGAAAAAGTTGGGTAAACTAGTGGAGAATGATAAGGGAAGAGCTTCCATGTAAAAGCTGGAGGCAGAATATTTATGCAGCAACAAAGCAAACCATTTGAAGATCACAGCAAAAGAAATGGAAAGGGTAAATGATCTAGAAATGATCTGTGTTTAGGAAGCACAAAACTTGATGTGTTCAGAAAAAAAGAAAATCAAGCAACAAAAGGAGAGAGCAATAGATAGGTTAGAAAGGTTATTATAAAAAATTCAAGAAACAAGAAGTGTTGGTGAAATGTGAAGAAAAGGGAACACTTGTGCAATGATGGAGGGAATACAAACTGGTGCAGTCACTATGGAAAACAATATGGAGAGTCCCTCAAAAAGTTAAAATAGAACTAATACAATCCAGTAATCCCATTTCTGGGTCTTCATCTGAAGACCATAAAATCACTAATTCAAAAAGATGTATACATTCCTGAGTTCACTGGTGCACTATTCACAATAGTCAAGACATGGAAACAAGTGAAATGCCTGACAATGAATAAAAAAGATGTGAGATGTGTGTGTGTGTGTATGCATGCATGTATATGTATATATATATATACTATGGAATACTATTCAGCCATAAAAATGGACAGACTCTTGTAATTTCATCAGCACGAATGGAGCTGGAGGGGATCATGCTAAGTGAAATAAGTTGGAAAGATAAAGACAATTACCATATGATTTCACTCATTTGTGGAATAAAAAAGGAAATAAACAAATCAAAGCAGAAAATACATTTTTAAACTTTGACAGCAGAATGGTGGTACCAGAGGGGAAGGGGGTGTGGAACAGGTAAAGGAGGTAAATTGGTGGTGTTAGGTGGTGACCTGACTTGTGGTGGTGGATGCCGGTGGTATACATAGTTGCATAGATGATAGATTGTACACCTAAAACCTATACAGTGTTTTATCAATCAATATTAACTCAATTAGGTGAATGAGCGAGGTAGTAGTAGGAAAGACCACTGATGAAGCAGGCAAGGATCAGATGAACTTAGACTCAGAAAATATCTTATTTAGACTATCTTCTAAATTTGAAAGCAAGAGAGGAAAGGAATAATTTTATTTATCTTTTGTAAAGACCACTCAGGTTTGTTGTGTGGAGACTCGGTTACAAAAAGGGAAACATTAAATTATTAAAGCAGAGCAGGAAGAAGTAGATGGCGTACATTAGTGTGGTCCAACTGCAAGCAGTTGCAAGTGGTCATACTGGAAATATATTTTGATGGTACCAATAGGTCTTGTGGGATATGAGGTGTGAGAAAATAGAAATGCTTTCCATGCTTTGACTTGAGCCACCGGAAGAAGAGAATAGTCATTTATTGAGATAGAGAGCAGGAAAGAAGGCAGGAAAGACAGGAAAGAGTTTTAGCCCTCCTGGTAAGTTTGACATGCTTCTTCAGCACCTAATGGAGACAGGTTAGTTGTGGGTGGAGGTTGCAGTTGAGAGGAAAGGGCTGAGCTGGATATCTGGTAGTGAACATCTTTTGTTGATATTTGAAGACATAGGCTTAAATAAGATCAGCAAGGTGAACTGGGATGGGAAAAAATATGCTTCCAACGTAGGCCTGGGGTGCACCACTGTGGGGTGCACCACAATGGAAAAATGCAAAAGAGAAACAGACTTAAGAAAGGTCAGGGAAAGTGGAGAGAAAGTACTTGACTTCTCAAATCAAACTGCTTCCGCCTGGCCTGTTTTCATAACAAGTTTTCTTTTTTAACAGCTCCCTGTATTTTTTAAACATATTGAAAACAGGAAGCAAATATCACAAACTATTTCCTTCTGTCTCCTGAAGCGAATCTTTTTCATATCAAAGCTTATCTGCCAACTCCCCAGAATATTGCTTCTCATCCCTTGGGATGCAGGCTTTCTCTAATAGAGCCTATGTTTATTTATTCTTATGTTTATTTTTAATTTACTCAAGCTTAAAGAAAAGATATCTTTCTGGACATGAACAGTCCAGATGCAGGCACTGAGCTCAGTCACCTTATTTTATTTTTTATCTTTTAAATTCTGAAAACATTGATTAAAATATAGCAAAGTCACCGTAGATAAGACTGAATAACTCAGTCTTTGGAAAATGTACTATTATCATACTATGTTGCACTAATCTTGTTGGGTTTATGAAGTCAGCCCATATCTTATGATTAGGATGGTATTTTCACTGAAGGAAATGAATGCTGTTATTCTCAGTCAACTGAAAGAGAGGTTAATCCTGGGGAAGGCTGATGGGATTTTTTTTTTTTAAAGGCAGGAATTTAAAGAAAGTGACTAATGACTTCTTCCTCTAGCTGGGGCAAAATTCTATTTGTTCTGAAGTCAGAATGAGGTGAGGCCTGAATCAGCCCTCCGGTGCAAGTTAATGGCCCCACTACATGGAAAGAGAGCATGAAGGAGAGAGAGCAGGCTAAAGTCTGAATGGGTACAAGGCTCCCACCCCTCAAGGCATGAAGCAAGTAGTAAATAGGCACTGGATCCAAAACCAGGTGCAAAGAGCAAGGATTGGTCAAATAGCAATGGTCTTCCCCTTTCAGAGGCAACAACTCAGCAAAGAAAGGGAGAAGAAGCCAATCCCTGCAGCAACACGCCTTCTGGACCATGAGTGAGGAGACCTTTGGTCCAGAGGAAGGTCCGTGTTCTCTCAACACTGTGGCTTACAGAGAGGACGGAGGTAAGTCATTGCTGGGGATTCCTATCAAGACCCGCTGAAAATATGGTATCCAGAGTTGTAGAGTTGTTCTACCGAGGTATATGCATGTGATGTTGTCTATGTCCCAACTGGTGGTATGGCCACATAAAGGTTTAGGACAGCCTCTGAGCTCAGTGGAAAAGCCAAATATTTCCATTAGCTCCTCTTGCATTTATGCCTTTATCTCAGCCCATAATTTGCTTAGAATTCCTAGAGGCCATGTCCCCTTGCACCTAGGTTGAAAGGTAGCAAAGGTCTTCAAATATAGGTCTCTGTTACTGGCAGACAGTCCATTTCAGATTTTTTCTCTACATTGTCAGGGTAACATTCCTTCTCCTGGGCCAGTGTTATTTTTCATGAACTCCCAGCGGACTTTTTTAATGCTATCTTCATACGTAAGAGCTCTGCAAGATAGGTAGTGACTAATCATCTGAGGACACAGGATCCTCTCTACCATCCTGGCATGATGCAGGCTGTGAGTGTTATTCTTCATGGATATAGACTAATAAAGAACTTAGGGGAAGGGAGAGTTTGTGTTTCTAAAGCCAGATAGTGAATTGTGCGTCAGCCTCTTCCCTTAACTCTTGGGGAGTCATCTGTCCTGTTTTGCTCAAGAAGGTGTAGCAAGTAGTATATTATCAAAATGCACATCCCAACTCATACCACACATGAAAATCCATGAGCCCTTGTTTGAGTTTCCTAGGGTCGGCGTGGAATATTATCAGAATCTCCACTCAATAAAGATGGCTGGTCGTCTAAGAGACTGAATCTTGCTCTTACTCGTATAGTTAATAAACAGCGACAGGATTTGAATCCAGACGGTCTTATGCCAGAACCAGCGCTTTTAAGCACTATGTTTGAGCTCGCCTTTTCACCTCAAGCTGTATTAGAGCCCCGCGGGTCCAATCAGTATGGATCCCTTGTTATAGAATACAACCTAAACTTTCTCTTCACCAGGGATTGTAAATGAGGTAGTTCTAGAAGGAGCTGAGCAAATGCCAGGTTTACTGCTGACAATCTAGTCTATACTGGAACGAGACTCACAGAGCCGGGCAAACCCACAGTCCCAGGACTCGGTTACATTACAGGTAGGACTCCAAGCACCAAAGGAGAAGTGGCACCACCTAGTGGAGAAAGCGGGTGCTGAGCATTGCCCTCCCTCAGCAGGGCAAGCCGGGTTTTACCGTTAAGCCAATTGTCAAAAGCTCAGTGTTTTAATCTGCAAACGGGAGACCAGTATTTACCTCGTAGGATAGCTGGCGAGTTAAATTAGAGTATGCGTCAAGTACCAGGTTTGAATAAAAATGCCATATCCTGTTATTATTAAATCCAAACCGACCTTTCTTTGGGGTTCTTCAGTTTTTTTTTCCGGTGTCCGCCCATGCACCCCCCACCCCACCCCTCTTCCCCCTCAGGTTAATTCAATTTTGCTTACAGGACGAGTTTACTTCGCCTTCAGCCCTCGGTTCTTTGGTTGGCGCTGCTCTCTGGTAAAGGAAGAGTGTTTCTGAGAGCTGCCAACTTCCAAGGTCTCCAGTAAACAAAGGCCAAGGCAGTTGGGAGGGGGCTGCCCTGAGGAAGCAGACCCGGCGGGGTTGGCTGACACCTCGGTCTACAGCCCTAGAGATGTTCTGTCTTAGGAAATGGAGGGCTCACTCCTATTCTGTTCCCATTCATTAAAAACTCCTTCAGGAATCTGGCTTTTGCTTCTTGCATAGCTTCCAGTCATGTTTTCTCCGCTTGTACCACAGGTGAGTTTTCTTGGTTTGCCTACTGGAAAATTGAGATGAGAGCCTCAGGGTTTTGTTTGATTTCACCATTTACCTCCAAATCTGGGTCTTGGACTCTCCACCTACAGTTGTTTATATCATCTTGTATAAGTTATTAGTTCAAAGCAAACATTTGCATTTGTTTATAAATATGGTATCTTTTACAAAATGACATTTATAACGTTCAGGGGATAATAAAATTCAGGCTCCTCTAAGTAAGAAGCAAATTAGTGAAACGCAGATTTTAAAAGTATAATAAAATAGTGCAAGTCCGAGGCAATCTTGTCTAACTTCACTTGCTGGTTTCAAACGCTTATAGTTAAGAAAACAAAGCTAACACCCCAGACTGAAAAACTCAGAATGCAAGTCACAATTCTCCCTTTACAGAATTTAAAGTAGAGAGCCACCAGCTGAAAAAGGAAATCAACCATACTGAAGGGTGGGAGGTTTGTAATGAACATTCCCCTCTGCAGCAGCACTTGGGAATCATCTGGGAAGGCAGTAAGCAACCCAAATTTAACAAGATAGATGTGGTGTTGTCTTGCCAATGAGACCCAAACAATTTGTATTTAGATTTAAAAATTGCTAACAGCTAAGTTTAGTGACAGGGATATTTAACTTGCATCTCCTTGTTTCTATTATTTTAAACTTTGCTATATCACAGTGGTAGAGGCAGAAATTAGAAATTGATCAAAGTGTTGCTTTTAATTAAAGAGTTTAATTTTAAGGAAAATGAATGAATGGATTTTTAATATATCTTTTTTAATCACTTCCCCACACTTCCACTGGAGGAATTTCAGAAAACCCAAATGAAGTCTTTGCGCCGAAAAGGAAAACAGGCCTCTGTAAGGAGTGTTGCTCACAATGGCAAGCTTACAAGGTAGAAAACGGCACAGTGGAGATAAACAATGGCCTTGGGGGCAACTCTGTGGGGAAAAACATGGCCAATTCTTCACATTTTTTAGTTAAACTCACCTCTAATGCCAGCTGTCTTCTATTTCTTTTGTCAAGAAAAATATCTAATGGCAGTGATTTTTTTTTAAGTGAATGGATTTCTAATAACAGCATTTAAACTTCTCTTTTAAATAGGGTTGCCTTAGAACAAAGTTTTCTCCTAATTTTTGAATTAGAGAAATGTTCCACAAGTAGTATACAGTTTTCAGTATGGCATGAAAGGACCCAATGCAGATGAAATTGGGCTTGCTCGCATTCTACTGAGGGAGGAAGCAATACTAGAAAGGCATCACAAGACTGACTCACACAAGGAGCAAGGGGCAGAAGAGATAGCATAGCCAAGGACCCAGCAATAAAACCAGGATCCTTAGACCCCAATGCCTAGGTTACAAAGCCTAAGGTCAAAGCAGGTATCAGCCAGCAGTAGGCTTTGTCTATCACAGACCTAAAAAAGGTGAAAGATAAAGGTATGGAGATTGAGCCTCCTTGGGGCATCTCCAGTCCCTTTCAGATTCTATTCAAAATCAACAAATGTAGGCTCAGGAATGAGCCCTCCCAAAGAGATGTCTGTATCAGTGCAGTCTCTGCAGGCCTCTGCCCAACTGTGACTATGCAGATTCTTCTTTCCACCCACTCTCTCCCTCTGCAGGGCAGCAGCCTCCTGCTTGCCAGTTACCAGCACTAATCCAGGGCTTCTCTGCACTGACCTCCTCAGCAGAGGCTGCTCTCCTAAGGCCACCTGCCTGCAACCATGCAGCAGTAAGCCAGTCCCTTTTGGGGCAACTCTTCCAGCCCACTTGTACCTATGCAAATGTCAAATACTCCTGTCCTTTTCCCTAATAAACATAACTGAGGCTCTGTCTTGTGGACAAACTCACCTGAGAACTCACCACATACTATTGAAAGGGGAGCTCTGGTGAAACGTTTCCCAGAGTAAACCCAAGGACCCTGCACTAACTCAAAAAATGACATCACTACACGTGTGTGCCCTGGGACCTGATTTAACTCTGAGCTTCAGATTCCTCGTCTATAAAGGAGACTAATTTGCATCTCACCCCACATGGTTGTTGCAAGGATTAAATGAGACATTTTATTTTAAAGTACATGACATCCCACATCGTAGATACTTAATATATGTTATTTTCCTTTCCACTTTCCCCTTCATATGCATATATACCAGCAACATCAATTTCCTTTATATATATAAAGCCAATGCTGTTAACTTTATTAAGCTAGATTTTCCATTAAGCATTTATCCTTATTCATTAGCTAGAAGGACTGACGCACAAAGATATTAAATTATTTACTCAAGTTTAATGAATGAAATTGAAAACCTTTTTCCCCTGCTTAACATGAATGTGCCCTTTTCAGTATGCAGAGCTTTGTTGCAGTTATTCAGAAGCTATCGCTAAGTGCTTAGTTTGGAACACAGGATTAATGAGCCCGGAGACAGGGCGTTGGTCACCATGGCAACTGAGCTAGCTTTGCCTGGTTCCCAGCTCAAAGAACTGATGCGGGATGCTTAACTCTGGCCTGCGGTATAGAGCCGGGTGTTCTTTTGCATATATCTGACTGCCCATTGCTGCTTCAAATAACTACCAAATTTCTTAAAAGAAATTAAAATTAAAAGAATACCCCTGCTTCTTTGGGGCTCTGCTATTTCATCTATATCAACTACCATCCTTAGTAAATACATTTATCACCCCATCAGTTTCTGAGGATTTTGGCTTCTGACTCATGTTTGCTTCCTTACACAAATTCTAGGTGACTTTAACAACACACATTCAATGCCCTGTTTGTTTTGGGTTCCAGTTCCACTTCTCTCTAGTTACTCTCTCCTCTCTAACCTGATGACTCCTACCCACAGTCATACCTATGCAGTTATTATCTGAAATTGGTAAGCACCCTGAAATCACTAATTCTGTTAGTAGGCAAATGGTTCTGCCATTCACCTCATCAAAACAAAACACACTTATAGTGCATAAGACCTTCAATAGAAAAGTTTAGTACAGTAGGTGTGCAATAGAGAGAAGACAAAGAATATAATAAAAATATTGATAGTTTCCAATAAAACACCAAAGTTATCCATCCCCTTGTGGGTAAATGCCCAACCAAACAGGGTTGGCCCAAAGCAAGGTCAATGAGGTTCCAAAAGCTTGCCACAAATCTAAGACACCTTCTGGTGGCAAACCATATGAAAGAGAAGGACAGAAAAGAGCAAAATCAAAATACAAGGTATGATAAAAGCTGTTCTTGTCAACTCCCCCAGGCTCTCTCACTCACATCTCTGTTTCAGTCAAGTGATTCCTTCCATGGCCCCTAAGTTCCAGGTGAAAGGCCAAAGCCAAGAAGTAGGGCTTCTTCACATAGCTTTCCCTGCTCCATGTGCCTGCCCCCTCCAAGTCTTTTTCTTCCTTTCCCAGAGTCTTTTCTAACTCCCACTGGCTGTCAGCTCCACCCTTCACTGGGTGTGGCAGGGAACCTGGAACCTCCCCTTTTTATGGATATCACACTGTCACAATCCTAGTACCATTACATATTACTTCTTTTTCTCCCTTCCTTATTCAGCTTGTTAGCAAATTCCATCATTTCCAAACTCTCTTGCCAAAATCTTAAACTATTTCCAACTTTTATAACAAACATGTTGCTTCGGGCAACACCAAACTGATAAAGAGACTGAGGAGTTGTGGGGTCCTTCCTTATACATCAGTCAACCTCCCCTACCCCCCCCCCCCCCGGGGCATTCCCCACAGTGATCCAGCTTTGTGCTCTTAATTGATTTGAAAGTTAGGGTTGGGCTCCTATGACCAGGCAGTGCTGACCTTGCTTTAGGAATACAGAACTGTATAAACCACCTAGGATTAGCAGACCCACAATAACACTTGGTTCACTAAGTAAAGGTAGACCTGAGTGAACCCAAGCCACTGAGAACTGTGTGGTCACGGTCACACTGCAGAGACAGTGCCATTTGCACAAGGTTGGTGTCACCATAAAGTCAAACAAAAATGCAGCAGGGTGTTCAGGTCTGCTCAGCAATCCAATAGCCCCTTCCTCCCCCTTAACTTAATACCCCACTCATTTTCACTTCCTAAGTCTTTATCCTCTGCTCTCTCTATTCTTAGATTCTTCACCTTATACTTCATGTGGAAAATACTTTCATATTTAGGAAACTTCAAAGTAAGGAAACTTCCTTAAAGCTACTAACATACAAACTCCCATCCTTCCCTTGCCTTTTGTTTGTTTCTTTCTTTTTTGTTCCAGCTATAATAGAATTAGAGTCAGTCCTACTTGTTTCTAGATGCCATTTTCTGAGTTTCTCAGAATCCTCATGCCCTCTCCGCTCCTCCATCTTTAATTTCTGCCACACTACCGCATTTTGCCATCAGTATTTAAATGCTGAGGTTTCTGACAACAAAATATAATTCTTAACCTGATTTTCCTCTCCATCTACCCTCTTGACTCCTTTGTACAAATATTTTTTAAAGGATTAGTTTTCAATTTCATGCATAAATAAATGGCATTTGTTTATCAATATGGGGAAAAATATCAAACTTATCAGGTAAAAGAAGTAAAAGCTGTTGCCCCTGAGAAAGGAGAAATCAAGATGCTACATTTTGCATAATAAACCTTGAACATAGTATCTCCTCAGTGTCTTTTAACCTATGCTTGCATTTCTTCCATCTCTTGCAAACACATTTTCTAGGTCCTTTCAATTTTTTCTGCCATGTTAAACATATTTTCTTCCATTGTAATTTCCCACCAATTGTTTCTGGTATATAGAAATGCAATTGATTTTTGTATATTGATCTCAAATGCAGTCTCTCTGATGAACTCAATTATTAATTCTAACAACTGAACCTTAGATTTTCTTGTTTTGTTTTAATGTAGACAGACTTACTGTGTGAAATAATGGCAACTTTGCTTCCTGCTTCCCAATCTTTATACACCTTACTTCTTATTCTTTTCTCTCAGCACTGGCAAGGATCTCCATGAAGAGATGTGAAGAAAACAGCAAACTCAGGGGACACGTCTAAACTTTCACCATTAAGTAGACCATCAATTTTATAAAGCCCTGCTTGAGGCAGTGTCTCCCAAGTGTGTTGTGAGTTTATGTGGGGTATTCTTTACCAGTCTGGAGTAGTTGCTGCCTGACAAGGTATGAAGGATGGGCTGCAAGTTCATTTCAAGTTCACTTCCTCAGAGAAGAGTAAGTGGCGACTGTGCTTCTAGAAAAGCAGTGACCAGAGGAGGAGACTTTTAGAATCATTCTCTGCATATCCAAGAAGAGGGTTTCTGGGCAGATGAAGGTCAAGAATTTCATTACCCATTATTTATCATTATCTTCTGCGTATGACAACGATCTTACCTTATTTAATATCACGATGGGTCCATTTTTATAATGATATAAACTTCGTCTTAAAAATAAATATAGGACCCTACCTAATGGTGCAATGGGATTGAAGCACAGCACTATGAAGCTGGCCACAGGTGCTTCAGCATGAGTCAATCCTCAGTCAGGGACATGACCCACATGACGCAGCAGACCTCTCCTGTCTCGCCTACTGCTCTCCTCAGCAGTGTACTTTGTCAGTCAGCCTGTTGTGCTCCCCACTCTGTCTCTGGTGAATTCTCTCACTGCCCTGCACCTCTGGCCTATACCCCAGTTCTATATGCATACATAAATAAATCTTTAAAAAATTAAATACAGTAATGTCATTTTGAAGAAAATAGCAAATTTCTTTCAAAATTCATATTGCAAAAGTGCTGCTAACAGTACAACAAAGATGGCAAAAATCCCCACAGTAGTTTGCCAATGACTGGTCAGACTTCTGTTAATAAAAGGTGTAATATAAGAGAAGGGATGATGGAAGGTTCTGATTTGAGAGATGTCTGTAAGACAAGCACAGCCATTTCGTGATCAAAATGAAGGCCAACGGCGTCTCGCTTTTCTATGTTCTATGAATAGGGAATTTCCTAATACGAAGGTAACGTGTCACCAAGTAGCAGGGCACAGTGTCTTAAAAGGCACAGTCTCCTTGGTCCCTCCCTGGTGGCGTAGCGGGTTAAAGCACTACACTAAGAAGCTTAAGCCACTTCCGCATGAGTTCTATCCCTGCCTGCCCTGGAGGAGATCCACATGGCGTGGCAGACCTCTCCTGACCCGGCCACTGCTCCCCTCAGCAGTGTACTTCGCCAGTCTGCCTGTTCTGCTCCCCGCTGTCTCTGGTGAATCCTCTCACCCTCCGCATCTCTGGCCTGTACCCCAGTTCTGTACGAATAAATAAATCTTAAAAAAAAAAAAAAAGGCACAGTTTCCTTTACATTGCCCTTATGCAACATTGTGCTAGGAAACATTTGAGTTTTTATGGCTTTCCTGTAGTAACAAAATTTCCTCCACTGTCAGGATTTGCTTCATGCAGAGCAAAGGAAGCAGCTTTCATTTTCTTCTTACAAAAGGGACTATGTAGAAATCATAGGCTGCTTTTCAGCCAGCTAAACCTGACCTGACTCCCTCTCTTCATAGGGAAATGCAAGATTCACAGAGATGACATTTTCACTGAGGTAAATAAGCCTCTCTACTGATGAACACTATTATACTAATACCAAAGGAAACAAAGGCCAGAAGATGGGGGTGGGGGGAGAATTAAGTATAAAAGCAAACAGAAAAATAGCATACAAAATCCAGCATGGGGACAAAGCAGGCTCTGCAACATTGAAAAAAAAAAAGGGGGGGTGGGAGTCCTTTAAAAGAAAATTGCATGCAATTTTTTGGCCTCAATTAGCCTTTTCCACAAAGAGCACTTTTCCACAAAGAGCCCATTAAATAGCAAATGAAATTACATTGGTTTTTCAGTTGCCATGGCGTTGCTTTTCCTCTAATGGACTTCTCTGGTCCCGAGCTTAACGTTAGCCTGACTTATTTTCCTTGTCTGTGTGCTGTCTTAATTCCTTCTGTCCAGCTACAAACTGATAAATGTGACTTCTCAAAGTGCATACAACATAATCCAAGAATGAGAAAATTCATCCCTTAGTTATGTCCCCAGAGGGTGACACTGACCAACAGCAGCATTTTCTTAGCCGTGAACCTAAACAGCTTCCCATCCTGTTCAGGGACCCTCAACAGGGTCAGGGTTCCCAGGTCAGCTAGAGACCCTTTCTCAAATGCTTCAGTGTGCTAAGTGCTGTCTCAGAGTCTGACACAGCAATGCAAAAGAAAGGGTGAAAGACGCTCAGTCTTCTAGAGTTGCCAGACTACAAATATATCTACCTCCTATCTCTTCCCTTCATCTCTCTACTCTCCATCCATAAAATGGATGAAAATTTCCCTGCTTATCTGCTTCCCGTTTTGTTTTGTTTTTGCTTTGTTTGCTAGGTACCGCACTAAAAAAAGCATCTTTATCTAGAAGTAAGAATTTAAAATAACACATCTGTATTTTTTTTAAAGACTTATTTTATTTATGCTTAGAGAACTGGGGTACAGGCCAGAGGTGTGGTGGGTGAGAGGATTCACCAGAGACTGAGTAGAGAATAGAACAGGAAAATCAATGATGTACACTGCTGAGGGGAGCAGAAGGCGGGTTGGGAGAGCTGCCACACCATGTGCGCAGGGGGATCGAACTCGTGCTGCAGTAGCTTCTGATAGCTTCATAGAGCGGTACTTTAACCTCTTGCACCACCAGGTAGAACCCACACATTTGTGTTTTTTAAGTTGCTAGCTGCAGTTAAACTGTATACCTGATACCAAATTTGATCTAGCTAATTTATACATTATTTTCTGATCTGCATAATCATACATACAGAATATATAGTCTCCCATAAATTTCTTTTTGAAAATCCAAAATGATCTAATTGTTATTCAAGTTGACATTTTATTAATCATTAGGAAGATGATCATTGTGTTAACTTTATCATTTATATGATTATTTATGTTTCTGAAATGCCTATCTTGTTGTTGGTCCTTTGGTTTTCTCTCCTGTTTTTTTTTTTTTACTTAGTTGTTAATCTCCTTGTTTTAATTTTTTAGACATCTTTATGTATTACGGATATAAACCTGACACAATCTTAAGTATTTTTCTCAATTTTATGACTGCCTTTTAATTTTATGATCTGTTTGCTACACAGATGTTGAATACTTTTTATTTATTTATTTTTGTCTTTATGGCTTTGGCCCTTGTTGCCATGATGCTGAAGGCTAAGTCTATTTTTAATGGACTTGCACTCTTCCTCCTTAGTTGCTATCAGTGAATTCATGGGTACCAGCCAGCAAAGAGTTGCGAACCCTTTCACTCCTCAGAGATGTCACTCTATACCTTTTGCAGAGGGAGGACGCTGAAATTCCCCATGTCCTTCCTCCCTGTCAACAGAGGGAAACAACCTAGAAATCTGAAGGAGTACTACTTCAGTACTTCAGTGCTTCTTCCTCCTCCTGTTGACAGGGAGGAAAGAGATGGGAATTGCAGCCTCCTGCCTCTGCAAAAGGTGTATGTGGGGTGACACCTCTGAGGGGCGAAAGGGTTCACGGCTCTCTGTCAATTGTTGGAGATGAAGTCCCACGAAAAGGTAGTCATATAAAAACTACTAATGATTAAATACATACATAGCTTTTTAACTTTCTAAACACTGAAAAATAAAAATATTTAAAATGCTCACAGGTTGAGAAGACCTTTCCTGTGACTTTTCTACCTCATCGCATTTCCACCCTCTCTCTTGCGTTGGCTGATGACTGTCCCATATACATCATGGAGCGGGAAAGCTATTGGGTATGAACTCTCTCATCTGCTACCACCAAATCTGGCATCGTTCTGGCAGTTAAAACCATTTTTTACTTTGACCCATCTGGTAAAAATGACCATGTGTCGGTGATCTCTAGATTTTATCCTGTTTCAACAGTTCTAAGATTTGAAACTTTCGGTTAGTCTTATGCGTTTCAACTCCTTTCTTTCTTTTTATATAAATATTATCCTTCAATATACACACACTTCCTTTTATCTTAAAATATAGATGATAATCTCCTGTGACCACCCCCAGTCCTTTTTAGCAATCATGTTCTTCCTATGTACACTTTTGCTGGCAAACTTCTTTGAACAACTGTGTATGTGCCATCTGTGGTTTCTAACCTGCCATTCACATCATAAACAATTCTAGTCTGGCTTCTACATACATCATGTAGAACCATTCTGGTCAGTGGTAACTATCGCTTAATCTAATGAACATCTACTTAAACCTCTCTAGTAACTATGAATACTATCTACTAAGCTGACCATTTCCCCTTTCTTGAAACTTTTTCCTTCTTAGCTGCTGTCCTATGTCAAAAATATTCTTGCATTTCCTTCAGTTTCTCCAATTCTGCTTATCAATCCATTTCATTCCCCTTCACTGGTTCCTTTCCATCTTGCTAACATCCAATCATGACCATTTTGTAATATTTGGTACTAGGTTCTCTTTTCCCTTTCTCGAGGTGATTTCTTTGATTTCTTTAGCTGTAAATACAATCTATAGGCCAGTGATTCCTAAATTTATTGCTTTGTCCACAGCATTTTTCTGAAAGCCACACTTCTGTGTTAAGTGCATCATTGACTTAGTTACTTTGATATCTCAAAGAGATTTGAAACTTCTCATGTTTAAAACTGATCTAGGAGGATTTTATGAGATTTTTTGAAATACTACAAAACTACAGCAATCTAATTAAGGGAGCATTAGAAAAAAACCAGATACATACACCATTGGACCCATACATATCTGGCAATTGATTTTTGACAAAGATGCCAACATTATTTAGTGGTGAGAGGATGGTCTTTTCAACAAATAATGTTCAAACAATTGAACAACCATTTACAAAAAAAAAAGATGAATCTCAATTTATATCTCATATTATATACAAAAGTTAATTCAAGATGAATAAAAGACCTAAAATTATAAAACTTTTAGAAGCAAACATAGGAGAAAACTTTGTTACTTAGGTTTCTTAGCTAAAACACACATACACACACACACACAAATTCACAAACTGTAAGATGTAAAAGCTGACAAATTAACTACAGAAATTAAATACTTCTGCTCTTTTTAAAACACTGTTAAGAAAATGAAAAGCTGAAGAATGAATTAAAATAATTGCCACATATCCGATAAATCACTAGTGTCCACATCATATAAAGAATGCTCACGAATCAATAATAACAAACCATTTGATAAAATGGAGGAAAAGATATGAATAGACATTTCACCAAAGCAAACATATGGCTGGCAAGTAAGTACTTCACTTGAATCTTAGCCGAAAGACTGAGAAGCATGGCAAATAAGTACTGGAACATATATTAAAAGGTTTTGTTTTTTAGGGAAATTAATATTAAAATTATAAAGAGATACTATTATATACCTATTCGATGGCTAAAATAATTTCTTGAAATTCGCCTTTATGAAGTTCTGCTAAGAATGGAGAACAACTGGACCTCTTATATACTGTTGTTGGGAATGCAGAATGGTAAACCATTTTAGGAAATAATTTGGCAGTTTCTTACAATTTACCATTCAACCCATCATTCCACGTAGGCCTTTACCCAAGAGAAATGAAAATATGTCCATGCAAGAATCTGTATACGAGTGTTTATACCAGCTTTTATTTCCCCAAATTTACATAAAGTCCAAATAGACCTCTTTTGGGGAGTGAATAAACTGTGCTACAAAGACCTCTACTTAGTAATAAAGATCTAATGACTGGTGAGTACAAGCCCATGGATGAATGTCAAATGCATTATGCTAAGTGGCAGAAACCAGATTCAAAAGGCTACATGGTGTATAATTTTGTTTATAACAAATCCTGAAAAAGGCCAAATTATAGGAACAGAAAACAGATCCCTGGTGGGGAGAAAGGGTAGGATGTGTAGAGTGAGAGGATCAATTACAAAGGATGTCTGGGAATTTTTTGCAATAAATGAGGTGACAGCTTCACAAAAATAGTGAATTTTACTTGCATAAGTTGTACCTCTATAAACTTTAAAAAAAAAAAACAGTAATAATGATTTTCCCTACATACATGCCTTTCCCTCATTTCCTCATTTAAAAACTACATTACTATCCACCCATTTGCTAAATTCAGATACCTGACAAAGAAACTTGAGACTACTTTTTCCTTACCTCCACCCTAATCCATTGCTAATCCATCTCTGATCTCATCAGTTTTGCTTCTGAAACACAGTGCAAGCACATCTTCTATTCTGAGAACTCACTATCCAGGTTTGCTTAGTACAAATTTGTTCCTTGTCGCCTATACCACCAAACAGCTACTCTACATTTCTTCAGTGGCCTCCCCAAACCAAGTTCTGCATAATTCTAGAATGATGATTTTCAGTAGACATTAAACCATGTCATTGCCTTACTTAAAATTTATTAGTGACTCCATTTCCAACCAGCAAAGCTTGGGGTTATTTAACAAACCAAAACCTCTTGTGGCACCCAGTCCCTCTTGCCCCACCCCACTCTCTTAATATTCTGACCTTCCTTCCTTTGTTGAACAGTATATATATATATATATATATATATATATGTATATATTATATATATATATATATATATATGTGTATGTATATATATATATATATATATATATATATTCTCTTCTAGTAACTTTGTTCACACAATTCCCTATACCTAAGGTCCTCGTCTTCTCAGCACCATTTTTTAGTGGCGAGCTCTTTTTCATTCTCAGAGTTTTAGCTTATATATTGTACATTTATTTTTTAAAGATTTTATTTATTTTTTTCTTAGAAGAAGTGGGGCCAGAGGTACAGGGGGTGAGAGGATTCACCAGAGCGAGAGTGGGAGGACAGAGCAGCAGATAGAGTAGCAGAACAAGCGGATCTACTGAAATTCACTGTTGAGGGGAGCAGCGGACAAGACAGGAGAGGTCTGCTGTGCCATGTGGGTCAGCTCGCTGGCTGGGGACAGGACTCAGGCCATCTCTGTGGTAGCATAGAGCCTCAGCCCCTAGGCCACAGGGAGGCTCACACATCATACCTTTAAAGAAGTTATTACACATTTTACAATAGCTCATTCTGACATGCTCTTTCATAGCACACTGTTATTATGGTCCTTTCCCAATTTACAACAGCATGTTATGAATTAATTTTATTACTGTTTATTCTCCTAATAGCATATAAGATCATGGAGGACAAAACTATTTTCTTTTTTGCCCCACTTACTTAGAATATTACTAAATGATGTTTGCTAAATAATTGTGCAAGTTCACCAGGTTCCTATAATGAAAAATATTAACAGTGGTAAGATTCCAATGTGACCATCATTTGAATGACCTGGACACTCCTAACTCCTTACATGCACATGTATATATAGTTACGTGTATATTTATAGTTAGATATAGCAATGTGTGGTTATATTTGTATAGTTACATATATATGTATTTGCATATAAATATGTATTTTTAGGGCTCCTTGAGCCAATAGAATTATATATGCATATATGTGTATTTTTAGAATCCTCCCAATTTAGATGTAATGCATAAAGATCTTACTTTATTGCCTGGGGAAATTAAGATCACTGAGTTTCACAACCATGGTTGTATAAGTCGATGACAATATCAGCCACCCAGAAAGGCTTACCTCTCCAAACCAATTGCTTGGCACAGAGAATGGAGCTTGGAGTTGTACAGAAATGTAAGGCAGTGTGTCCACTTAAGGAGTAGCTGTTCAGCTTTGCTCCGTGATCACAGAGGATTTTAACACAATCCAAGTTGGCCATTTCACAAGCCACGTGAAGAGGGGTTTTCCCATTGGGTCTACAGTTGATCGTAGCATTGTGGTCCAGCAGCACCAGGAGACACTCCACATGACCAAATAAGACTGAGAGGTGCAGGCCGGTTGCCCAAGAAGACTTCAATTTATAACTAGGCAACCAATAACCTGGGAAAAGAAAGGAAACAGTTTAACTCCTTCACTTAGGATTGCTCCCTGTTTTATGAGGAATTTTACACAGTGTTTTACTTTGGTCACATTTATAGCATGGGGTGGGGGAATGACTAACAAGTTATAAAATGGTAGCTGATGTGTCTGCATTGCAAATATTTGGATTAGTAGCATATATGGATGTACTTAAGTGGACTCGAGTTCTCACTGTATACTATTCTTTATTATCTGATTTATTTATTTTGTCATCTTGACTCTCTAAAACATAAAACGTTTGAGACTATCATTTCTGTGATCACTCAGTGATTTACATGAGACTCTTATGGGATTCTTTTAGCACCCTATCATTGTTTTGAATGACTCCAAAGCTGTTAGTTACAAGCTTATACATTTTATTCCATCAAAGTTCTTTTTCCTTAGAGTTGTTGCTATTAATCAATCTAACCTTAGATTGCTTTCAATGTTTCTTAAAAATTTGTCATGCCAATATTTTATTTACCTGATATTGTTTTATACAATACTTCATTTTTTTAGGAACTTAAAGCAACTTAACAAATTTTACACATACAAATTTCCAAACGGTCTGGAAAGTAAGGGTAAAGAGAAAAAAAAAAGGAAAATAAAATAGGTCAAGGGTGAGACAGCTATGTAAAATACAAATCATGTCCTGTATACTTGAAGCTCACTGCAAATTTGTCTTTGAACTTCCTAGCAGTCAAAAGAAATAGGGAAACATAATAATATGTTCCACAATTAACTGCCCATAAACTATTCACAAATTAATTGATCGGGAAAAGCATAGTTATTCCTAGCACTAAGATCTCAGATAATTTTCCCATTAGTTATTGTCACTCTTTCCCTCCACCTCCATCTCTTGCCTTTCTCCCTCTGACTTCTATCCACTGTGCTAGCCCCTTTATCCAAGTCTGCAACGATTTAAGTATATGACAAGCTATAGCAAAGATAACGTTATAAACCTTCATTCAGTGTCAATACTTAGAGCTGTGTGGCATTAAGCTCACTATGAGCATGGAGTGTTAGCATCAGTTCAGAAAGATGAAATATTGATGGCACAATGAAGATGCAGAGATAGCTCAACAGCTTAGAAGAGACTCTAGAGCTGAAACAACAAAATAAATTTTAACCTGGATAAATCAAAAGTTTGCTTTTAGCTTATAAAAATTCTACTCCACAAGTACAAGGTAAGCAGAACATGGTTTAATGGTAATTTATTTGAGAAAAGACCTAGGGATTTGAGTTGACAGCAATCTCAAAGTGAGCCAAGAGTGTATTGGAGCTGCCAAAAAGCTAATAAAATCTTAAGCTACATTAATAAAAGTGTAGTGCCCAGAACAAGAGAAGTAAAAGTTGTATTCTTTACTGATTAGATGAGGTCACAATAAACCTAGAATATCAGGACGATTTGGGGCACTGATGATGAGCATCAGAAGGGTGCTCAGGGGTGAGGGCCTCGTTAAAAATGGGTCTGATGGTCTGATATAAAAGTCTCGTTTAAGTGAAAAGCTCTGTGTATGGCACTCCTCTGTATTTATCCTACACATGTAATCCTTCATGTATAAAATGCCGTTCAAGGACCACGGTATTGCACACCATTTACACTGAATAATTTGTAAAGAACATGACATTTCCTCTGAGTGATGATCCTAGCAACCAAGCCTATGCACAAGAAGATGCAATGTTCTCCACCACTGCTTTTAATGGTTGACCATCAGAAACACCTCAGCTTCATCAATAGGAGACTGCTGAAATAAATTAGGGTACATCCACACCCAAGAGTACTATGCAGTCATTATAAAGAAGGAAACACTCCTAGGTACACTGACATGGACTGATTTTATAGTATATTACTGAGTAATAGAAGCAGGGAAATGAACTGTTTGCATTATATGTACTGTGATGAAAATATATTCAGAATCTGGTTACAGTGATGCCCTCCAAGGAGAACTATGGGTATGGGACTGGGCCCAAGTACATAGATTCACTTGTTTTTGAATTTCACTTTGGTAGCTGTTAAACTTACTAACTTGTACATGTATTACTATTTATAAAAATAAATAAGATTAAAATAAACTATTATTCCCTTGTTCAGAATAGAAAAATAATTTAGTTTAAAAAGATCACTTATAACATCATGCACAATGCTGATTAATTCTGGATTTCAAACTTAAATTTGTTTTTCTGTAGTCCACCCACCCAGACACACACACACACACACACACTCACATTCTGTTTTTCACATGCATGTACTCATACACACACATGCACACAGACTCATATTTTAATTTCTTTTTATCCCATTTAGAATTTTAGGGCTATTTTGCTCTCTCTTCCTCCCCTCTTCATCTCCCACCCACCCTTGCAAGCCCCCTTATCCAAATCTGGTCTTTAAAGGAAGAACAATACAAAGTTAATTCACAGTAAGGACTAGTGCACTGAGTTTAGGATTATCTGAATTTTTGTAGGAATCTGTATTCAACTAAAAGAGTTACAAGTTCTCAGAAACTAATTTGAGATTCTGGTCACCAAGAAGCCAAGGTATTTGGTGATAAGGACTTGTGTGGCAGAGATAAATAGAATCACAGGCAGTCTCGGCTGGGGAGTTTCAACTCTGTACCTCTAATGTATGTATATATGAGTTCACAATGACACACACAATATATGTGTATACAATCACTTATACATTTCTGATGAGCTATGTACATTGCATCTGTGCTTGTAGCAGAATTTTTAAGCTATCTATGGCGTGCAACCTGCTTTTGCTAATGATTCAATCAGATGAGCACCAATATTTAATCCATCATTTTAATTCTAAAATTTCCCCAACAAGCAGTTCACAAAGTCAGTCTCTCCTAACTGTCTTGAAAAGAAGCTGGTTCCAGTTCTGAAAGGAGGAGTGTGTTTTGCCTGCCGATTAGCAGCAAAGATTAGGCAGCTCTATGCAACAACTGATTGGAAACTCATGACCACTTCTGCAACGGGAAGAAAAATGATCTCAGAAAGGAAGCAGCAGAGAGCTGATTAAGAAAACACCATTTTGATGTAAAATCAAAGAAACACAGAATGTTAGCGCTGGAGGGAAGATTATCCAGTCCAAGCCTTTCATTTTCCAGATGAGAAAACTGCCACTTTTTCAGCCTGCTAGAGCCATAAGTCGCCTGTGTCAGTACAAGCTAATGGACTCAGGATATCTGCAATGCAGGGTCCCCATCTGTCTTTGTCTCTGTGGAAACAGAATAGGTTTAGCGCCAAGCCTGCTTCACAAATCACGGGGAAGGAAAGAAGATCCCAAATTCATCTATAATCTGTCACATCGCTGATATGGAAATGCATTTGCTTGTTGGTTTTTTTCCTCCTAAATTCTCAATAGTGCCAGAGAATCTATCCTGCCTGTTTATTACATGAATCAGTCATCCTTAGCCTCTCAGTCAGTTTCATCTGTGTCTCTCATAATCATAATCATTAACCAGTAAATGGGGCTCACAAACACCATGTTCTGGAATTCAGTCGACCCCCTGAATGGATTGTGCGTACAGCTCACCACTTCTAGGTGGGAATGTGTATAGGTGACTGGCGACAGACACCATAAGCTGGTGCCCTTAGGGGGTTGAAGTGGAGGAATGAGAACGGGATAGATTGCCTGCCGCGGATCAGGGTTTCCTAAAGTGTATCTTGAAGCTGTGTCACAGAACCTTGGTGTTAGTGTAACGGAAGAGAGTTCTGGATAGCTCAGCCCCAAACAGAGCAGGAAGGCCTGCTGGAGACAAAGTCTACCACACAGAGGCCACCCATAAATAATTACTATCTTAAAATGAGGCTGCACCCATAAGTTACTGTGTATCAAATACGGAAATGAATGATGATGATGTCATTTCCAGCTTACCTATCCTCACTCCAGACTAAACCTGAAATAAAGCCAGTTTTAAAAACCACTGATGAGTCTTTGTTAACATGCACTGCAACCACATGTCAAGAGATCAGAATTTGTCCTCTAAAATATAACCACCGATAGTCACAGCATGACAGAAACACAGTTAACTCATCAGGCAGTTACGTCTTTTATTTTCCCTTCTTCCTGCAGCTGGCTGCAGGACTCCAAGACCTAGAATGTGATTTCTTCTTAGCATTTGTCTTTCAAAGCTCCCCACCCCCCAACCTCCTCCCATCCCACCCCTGCAGATGGCTAGACTGTCCTTTTACTGTGAGCTCACATAGCACAGCAAACAGGGTGGGGAAAACCTGGAAACAAAGCCTTTGGTGGGCCAAGGGAAAAGCCATGCCTCCCCCTAATATAAACCACTCCCACTCTCACCCCAGATCCAGGGTCTGTGTGCAAAGACTGCTCCTTGCAGAAGAGCTCTGTTTCTGGAAGGGGTTATGTAAGAAGAAGCAAAGAGAGAAAAACACACATTTTTTTTTTTCTTCTATGCAAAAATACCACAGAGGACTCCTAAATACAGGCCAGACTAGGTTAATCCACAGGGTCTACGGTTAGTTTTTACCTTCCCAGATCATGACATGATACATAAACCATGCATCTAATTTCTTCTTCATCACCCATAGAGTAGCAACATAGATTAAGAGAGAGTTGTCAAAGCTTCCACTTTATAAATAAGAATAATATCTTGCAATGATGAAATAACACAAAGGATTCATGTTTGTATAACTTGCATTGACAGAGGACAACTCAAAATCTGTTTTCCTCAAAATCTTTACATCACCAATGATGATCACCCCAGGTCAATATCACTTGAAGTAAATGTTCTAAAGGGATTTTAGAAGTTTTATCACTTACAAAAATATGCAGGTTAATACCCTGTGTGCACGCGTGTGTGTGTGTGTGTTTAATTTAAACCTGAAACTAAGGACATATGCCTCAGTAGCTGAATAGAAAGCCTCTGACTCAGGAAATATGGTAAGGAACAATAAATACGTTTGGGCCATCTTTTGGAAATTGGGATTGATCCTGCTACATTGTTTGGGGGATATGCACATCTCTGGCAAACCTTCAGCTAAGCCTGGGCTCGGCAACAGTTATCAGCTATAATGTTATCTGAGTCCAAAGAACCTCACACATGAGAAGCCTCTGTTATCACAGCCAAAGGTTGCACACGCTGCTCATGGCTGGATTAGCAGACATTTGCTCTGGCTGTGTCCACATATTTACACAGTCCTGAAGGATTATAGACTGAAGCACAATTCTTGGCTTTTTTTTTTTAAGTACAGAAAACAAACTTTATAACATCTGCATTTACACAATATTTATATTCCAAAGAATACAACATATACATATATCATTTATTTTGAAATTTAGTTGGGGTTTACAATAGGAATCCATAATTTCATCAGTCATTAATCATTATTGCTCTTTTAACAATAAACTTGACAAGAAGGATTGTCATACAGTAGTCAATTTTCAAATAAACATGATTAAAGAAACTAAGAAAAATGCAGTAGACATTTTCTTTTCTTTATTTCTGGTTTTTTTTTTTTTTCGGTTGTTCTCTTTGTAAGTTCAGTGGGATACTTACTGCTGTTTTTTGAAACCTAAGTCCCTTTTGGTGACTTCCAAAGTTTTAGGCATAGATGAAGGATTTTTTTTATGAATAATATAATAGCTTATTTGTATATCATTTTGTGCATTTTCCCATCTCAGTTGTAATCCCCTAGGGCTTCCCATCACCAAATCACCCATGTGTCATCACCATAGTCCAGTGCATTTCCCTCCCCACATTGTTTCTGATTCCATTCCCCACTCCACCCCCACAAAATGTCTCTGGTATAAAGCTGTTCATTATTAGCAGTGTTTTCTTGCCTGGTCCGTTATACTCCTGCTATGAGTAAAACCATCCGGTATTTTTCCTTTTCTTTCTGGCTTATTTCACTAAACATCATATTTTCCAGCTCCATCCATGTTGTTACAAAAGGCATGTTTTTTGTTTTGTTTGTTTTGTTTTGTTTTTTTGGGGGGTTGCTGAATAATATTCCACTGTGTATATGTGCCACATCTTTTTAATCCAGTCATCTACTTTTGGGCATTTGGGCTGTTTCCATGTCTTTCCAATTGTAAATAAAGAAGCAATAAACATGGAGGTGCAGATATGTTTTTGAATCAGTGTTTTAGTGTTTTGGGGGTAGATACCTAGGAGTGGAATTGCTGGGTTAAATATGGAAGCAGTTTGGGGAACCTCCAAACAGTTTTCCATACTGATTGTACTATCTTGGCTATTTTTTAACAGCTAGTGTTTTCAAGATAAATCCCAGGCTTCCCTCAGGAGAGAAAAAAAAAAAAAGTAAGCTTGAGGACCTTTCCTGGTGGTGCAGAGGGTTAAAACACATCACTAAGAAGCTAAAGCCACTTCAGCATGAGTTCGATCCCCACCTGGAGATGATCCACATGGTGCTGCAGACCTCTCCTGACCCACCTGCTGTTCCCCTCAGCAGTGTACTTCATCAGTTGGCCTCTTCTGCTCCCCACTCTATCTCTGGTGAATCCTCTCACAGCCCCTGAACCTCTGGCCTGTACCCTAGATCTGCATGCATAAATAAATAAATCTTTTAAAAAAAAAAAAGTATGCTGGAAATGTAAAATTTAGGGAAAAAAAATGTTTGAACATCTAGGAAGGTGAAACATCTCTAGGATGATCATAGGAAAGCAGGAGAGCAAATTTCTGTCAAAGAGGAAAATTAGGTGATAAAGAGGTTATTCATTAAGAGAGTGGAAATAAGAGCTTTCAAGATATTTGGACGGCAGTCGCTACTTAGTAAAGCAGATCGAGTACCTGCCAGAAAGTTTTTCAGTGAAATCATTCATTGGTTATTTTAATTAAAAATATGACTACCAACCAAAGAACCTGCAGCTGTGGGCTATAAATGAAGTACTTACAGTGCATTACACTGATTAATAAAAGGACTCTGATTAACCTTGCTGACTAGGGAATTTCATACTGAAGAGATAAGTATGATATTCTGCCCATATCATTAATGAGCCAAAGCTCATATATCTCAAAAAGAATCAAAATGTATAGCTGGAAAAATCTTTGGAAACATGCTTAAGGATGTTCATGTTTCCAGTACGGAGATGACCAGTGAGAATAACTATGAGTAGATTTTTGAGTTTCCTTAGAGACCCTGCTTTCAATCCATACTTGGTCATAATAAACCTTATAGCACTGACACCCTTCACTATTCAACTATCTATTGCATTTGGCGATTAAACTTTTCATCATATTATTTCCTTTTGAAAGTGGTACTCATGTAGCTGCAGTATTGCTTACTGGCTTTGCTTTCAAGACCCGTAAAGACCCTTAACTCTGCCCTTCTCCAGGTCATATCTCAAATGCTAATCAGCATGCTTTTTAGGTTTGCTTTCCAAAATAGAAAAGAACGTTGTTTTAATTATGAAAATGTGATTTCATGTGAAGCTTTAGTTACGAAATTTCAAATGACTTGAAAAAATAAACTGAGATTAGTCTTTAACACTAAGAATTGTTATTAAGTACTGGGGGTAGGTAGGACCCATACATTGAACATGAGCTCTGGAAGAAAGAGGCTTCTAAATCAGTGTTTTCTGTCACAAGATTAAGAGAAGCTTCGCCAGGTGATGGACACTTTGCCTCTGGAAGAAGCAAAAATGCATTCCATGACACTGTGTTCTGCCTTCCTCACAAAATTCATGTTTTTAAATTTATGTTGAGGGTTAACTTTTGATTCTTCATGTCATAATAAGATTGTGGATTTGGGGGAATAATGTCTAGATCCCAAGTTGATATCCTCATCAAAAGAGTTCTGAGTTGCCTTTCCAAAACATAGAAGCTGACTTTCATACTAATTTACACATATTTATTTAGGGGGGGAAATAGTTCACTTTTTGAAATACTATGAGAAATGACATGGTATGTCCTAAAAGGAACTAAACTGGCTTGGGATTTATTGTAGCACTATTAAGTCTTCTGCAGGACAATCCACTGTTGAATATAGTTATTAACTGTGCGAGAAATTTTCGAACAAGTATGATGTTATAGCTTTTACACACTGTCTTGTTTATTAAGCCAAAAATAGCAATAATCTGAAGATTACACACTCAAAAAAAAAAAAAAACAACTATGTGACATTCTCTTTCTATATCCAGATGTTGGTTGCATAGGTTTTGCTTATTTTTTTGGAAATTAAGCAAATTTCACACTTATGATTTGTATACATTTTTGTACAGAAATTTTCAAAAGTGTTTAAAAATATTTAAAAAGTAGTGTGTAGCAGTTGAATAGTATTCAATATCTAAACAGTCTGCTGTGATTTAGAATAGTCTTATAAAGTTTAATTGAGTCACCTATCTTTCAAGGCCACACAGAAATGGGCCTCCTTCTTTAGAATTTTTCAGAAAGGGGCCACCACTAACTAACTACACTAACTAAGCAATGCACAGCCTGTTCAGGTTTACTTTCTCTGTGATTTAAGAAACTGATCAAACCTCTTATAGCTACTTCACTTGGCTAGCAACTAGGACTCTCTATTTCCATTCCAATGAAATAGCAAAAGATTTGATCACTAAAATGGAAGAGACAAAAAAAAAAAAAAGATCCTGAAGAAACTTTGAAGACAAATGATACTTTAATTTGGGTTAAGATGCAAAAGACATATTCAAACTAAATGTGTGAAAGTAGTTTTTCTATACACACTAATGTATGCACATGTACATGCACAAACACGCAGAGAATTTCCTAAAGATATGACCACATGTGCTATTATTTCTGTGTCTACATCCACCTGGCATGCTTAAGAATGGAACTGTTCTCCTCTCCCAGAGGGTGCAATTTGCTGTCTCCCTAACTGAAAGCCACATTGTACTGTCCTAATACTATAAAAACAGCCATTAGCGTGAATGAAAATTTAGCTCTATGAGGACCATACCATCAGCTCAGATTGACAGAGAGAATTTAAAATGCATTTTCTTCTCATTCAGGGGTGATGACACTATTGAAAGCAAGAGAAAGAACGCCGTTCTTCCTGGAAGCCTACCCCTAAGACTTTTTTCTCACGTCCCCAGAACCTCCCTGTGATCTATTTAATTTGCCATGCTCAAAAGGCAGTCTTCAAAACTCAGGGCAAATAAATTACTTGCTAACTTAGATCTAAGTTATTTTACATTAGGCACAGATATAAATTTGACAAATACCTTTAAAATGTACTTAGCAGTCAGGACAGTCTTTCACTTAAATTCTTAAGATGAAAGTAATCTAATTAGATAGTGCACACCTTCTTTTTAACAGAGCCCCATCAACCACTTTTTAAAAAACAGACCTTTTCTTTATCTTGCAGTCAAAATAGCAATGCCAATTTACTATAAAGCCCTTAAGTAAAACATCATAAACACTGTAGCTGGCCTCAATATTCAGTCCTACCTTCAGCACTGACAAACAGAGGATAGTAAATTCGTGCAGAAATTAACAGTAGTATCTGCAAATAGATGATGTTGATGATTTATATATGAATGGAAAGTATTTTTAAACATGAAAAAGGATTACTATTTCTCAGTGCTACACACAAGACCTTATCATCTATTATGTTTAGACAGAAGTGATATTGAACATGGTGTTTGTTTGCAGTCCCCTCACCAGATGGCCTCGCTACTCAAGTTCTCCCTTTAACTAGCTGATTTAGGAAATCAGAATTAGCGCGCTTCTAGTTTATTTCTGAGTTATTAAGCACAGAGTCCAGAAAATCCCTTGATGAAAAATTCCATTGTAGTTTTTATTGCCCTTAATTTTTTATAAGGCAAATGTTTGGTGTTAAGCATATCTACAATTTGGGTCTGTTAAAGTAGTTATGGAAGAAAGTTAACTTTTTGACTTTTCTGTGTTCAGCTTTTGAACTGACCTGGGCAGAAAACTCCTTAAAAATATGAGGACCATAAGGTGCATCGGCACAAACTTGCCCATCCATCAACCCTCCAAATGGAGACAAAATCCTTTTTCACCCAGGTGAACATACACTTGATGTCTTTAAGTGGCTGTTATTAACAGAGAATTAGCAACCTGTCCCCAGGTCAGCCACACAGTCAGCATTAGATCAGATCTCAGTAGTCTGTTTAATTAGAATCTGGAGATATTTTTCTTTATTCTTTGTTGCCATAAGCAGAATAAAACTACATTAGATATGATTTGTCTGAGAATTCAAAGTCCAGGCATGGGATAGAGAAAGAAAAGGACAGAAAAGAAAATAAATATATATATACACAGACATACACACACCTACACACACACACATATATAACTATATATACATATATATGTACACACATATATACACACATAAATAACACACATATATGATGTGGTCTAGTTTAAAAAGAAAAAAATAAAATAGAAATTGCTTTCAAATACATACTTAAAGAAACACTAAGAACCACTGGATTAGAATGGGTGACTGACACTACATTTTTTAAAAACACATTTCCTATCAATGATACAATCATGTCTATATTTTTTACCTTGTTTATAAGATGCCAAAACCATATTCTCATCTTCAACTTCAAAAACTGTGTCCACATCTATTTGCCTTTGGATTAAAATGGCCTTCAATTTTCCGAAGTCATTTGACTTTAGAGCTTCAAGGAAATTTTTCTTAACTAACTTGGCAGCTGCAGATTTGGTGAGGGGGGCTGCGGTGCTTTCCATCCTTCCTCTCCCTCTGGAAGCTTTGTTGTGACTTATCAGGAAAGCGGCACCAAGCAAACAGGCACATGCTGGAGAGCCCGCAAACTGTCGGCTAATTTTATCCCGAAGTTATGCTGATCCGTTCTATTTATATAGGGATCATTTCAAACTTCAAAATATCCTTCTTGGCTGTCACTGCATTTTCAGGTCTTTTAAACTGCTTCTATACTAACTGATTTATGGAATAATATATCGTGTCAATATAAAGGAAAATACCATTGCAATTTATTTCACAGAATGAAATGTCACTGTTATTATTTCTTATGTGATCAAAGTAATAATGTAAGATTTAAAAGCTTTTAATGCTTTCTTTTTCCCTCAGTAAAAACATCTGGTGTCCAACTGGAGATTCAGTTTTGCTCTGCTGAACAAATAGCAACAATGAAAATTTACTATAGTTGCTAATACATACACTTCTGAAAACCTGTAATTTTGTGCCATGAGCCTGCAAAATTAAGCATAATGGTACACATTTAAAAACAAACTTTTTAAAGTAGTTTAGATGTGAAAAATGTCAATGTCATGAAAGGAAGGGGTTTGGGGTGTTGGTGGCAGAGGACTCTTAAGTAAAAAGAGACAAAAAGCTAAGTGGATGGATGGTCTTTATTAAACCCCATTAAAAAAAAATCACTTAGAAAAGACAATACGGGACAAATGTGGAAATAAGAGTTTGAGTTAGAGATTTTTTTGATAATAAAAAATTAGCATTAACTTTTAAGGAGTAATAAAACTGTGGCTACAGAGAAGAATATTTTTATTCATAAGTGATGTATTAAATGGTATATTGTCATGATGCCTATAACTTCTGGTCAAATAATTTGGAGATAAAAATATAATCATATACTTGTATCTGTTCCTATATGGATGTGTGTGCGTGCAAAAAGAAACTAAGAAAGCAAAGGTGGAAAAAGTTGATAGTTGGTAAATTTAATGAAGACTATATGAGTTTCCACTGTATTATTCTAACCATTGTTCTATAAGTTTGAAACTTCTCAAGTAAAAATTAGAGAGAAAAACATACTCAATTTTAAAATGTGTAATCATTAGCAATTAGAAAAGCAATAGTAGCGAGTGTTAACTAAGAACAAAGTGTGAGTTCTAACTGGAGCAAATTTTCTATCATTAGCAACCTGTATTTTTAAAAACTTTAGCTGATGACAGTATTTGATTTTCAGAATTTACCTGAGAATGTAAAGAAAGATATAAAATGTAACTTTTTTCATTGATGTGTAACATAAATACCAGAAAATAGCAAGCTATAAATACAAATTTGCCAATTTTTCACAAAGTAAACACAGTTATACAACCTATACCTAGGTCAAGGTACAGAAAACGTGAGCACACTGGAAGCTCCCTGATGGTCCCTTCCAATCAAAACACTCACCTGCCCTCAACACAACAATTATATTGGTGTCTAATACTGTAGATTGGTTTTGGTGTTTTTATTTAAATTTTGATTTTTTTGATGTTTAAAGTTTATTTGAATATTTTTAATTTTTAAACCTTCAAGAAGAAAAAAATATCAAGGCTAATGTATTAAATATTTGTCCTGGAAAAGATGGATAAATAAGTTAAAGCATACATTTGGATGATTAAACTGTAATAATAGCAAAAAAACTGAAAGCAACCTAAATGACCAACAGTAGAAAATTAGAAACAAATTATGACATATCCATATAATAGAACACTCTTCAGTCATGACTAGATAGATTGGTGGGTTTTTTTTTTAAGACTTTTATTTATTTATGCATACAGAACTGGGATACAGGCCAGAGGTGTAGGGGCAGTGAGAGGATTCACCAGAGACAAAGTGGGGAGCAGAAGAGGCCGACCGACAAAGTACATTGCTGAGGGGAGCAGTGGGTGGGTCAATAGAGATCTGCCACACCATGTGGGTCACCTTTGGGGCAAGCATCAAACTCATGCTGAGGTGGCTTTAGCTTCTTAGTGCTGTGCTTTAACCTGCTAAGCCACCAGGGAGGGCCTAATTATGAGAAACATTTTTTCATCATTTAGGTTGACAGCAACTATGTATAAAATGAACAATAAAATAAAGTGTTTACTGTTTTGAGGAAGATAATTTTGTGATTCAATTTTATAATGACATGAAGCAACATCCTTTAGTTATCAAATGACTTTTGGCAAATTAATATAAAAGGATCACATTTACAAAAATATTCAAGAACTTCATTAGTTTTGTTAAGGACCTCTCTTCATTCTTGGACATTCCAGTGACATTCTAACTCAATGACTGGAGTTCCCATTGAAACACTTACCAAATCCTCATCTTTTTTTTCAAGCTGTTCTTATTCAATTATTAACAGAAATAACTGCCAAAATCTCATTAGTAAATTGTTTTGTATGTGACTTGGGCAGTTTGCCAAAATTTTCATCAACTTCATGAAATCTTACTTCATTTGCAGAATGTGCAATTTCATATTACAGTGAACCTCAGAGAATCATAGTGAGATACAGACTTCATAGTCAAAGATATCCCATCATTATTTGAGTTTTCCATCTTGTGATCTTAAAGACCAAGATAACAAATAATCAGCCATTAGGCCCCATCATCCTGAATGGTGATAATGTTTTATATCTAACCCTCCATTCTAAAGTTCTGCTTTCAGGAAAATACATGTGAGTTAAGGGCAAGGATGGAAAATACTAATGAATAATGAGAAGAAAACATAGAACAATAGATACATAAATCTCACATTTTGGTTCACAAAGCAATTCACTCCATTATTAGAAAATCTGAGTCAGAAGTTTCTTTGTTACATTGAGCCAAGACTTGTCTATCCATAATTTCTTCCCATCGGTTTTAATCATGAACATGCCATCATACATTTATTCTAGAGTCATCCTCAATGAAGGTCTTTTTTTTTTTTTTAAAGATTTATTTATTTATTCATACAGAACTGGGGTATAGGCCAGAGATGCGGAGAGTGAGAGGATTCACCAGGGACAGAGCGGGAAGCAGAACAGGCAGATCGACGAAGTACACTGCTGAGTGGAGCAGCGGGCGGTCAGGAGAGGTCTGCTGCGCCATGTGGTCACCTCCGGGGCAGGCAGGGATCGAACTCATGAGGAAGTGGCTTAAGCTTCTTAGTGCAGTGCTTTAACCCGCTGCACCACCAGGGAGGGCCTGGTCTTTTTAACATTTAAAAATAACACCCAGTCTCCCATTAAAACTTTGTTCTTCAATTATTATCATCTATTCTTTATTTTAGGTGATTAAAGAATTACTTTTCCCTGCCTGGTTTTTTTTTTTTTCCTGGATTTTCTCTAATTTACTGATGAAGGCCTCTCTTAAATTTTTATGCTTAAAATGGAACATCATATTCCCAGAGGGAGGTAATGAGTACAGATTAGGATAGATGACCCTAGGGAAGCCCTACCCTTGTTAAAATTATTTTTGAACTTGGGCCCTCCCTGGTGGCACAACAGGTTAAAGCACAACACTATGAAGATATCTCAGCCATTGTAGCACCGAGTTCAATCCTCAGCCAGGAGGGTGGCCCACATGGCATGGCAGACCTCTCCTGTCTCGCCTGCTGCTCCCCTTAGCAATGTATTTCAATCAATCTGCCTGTTCTGCTCCCCACTCTGTCTCTGGTGAATCCTCTCACCACTACCACCCTCCACCCCCAGCCCGCACCTCTAGCCTTTACCCCAGTTCTGTATGTATAAATAAACAAATAAATAATTGTATTGGAACTCTCAGGAGGCACTGGCAAATCTGATTCATGTTAAATATTGCTGCAATTTCTTCAACAAATACCTGTCCAGGCACCTCCATTTATCAAATATTTACTTTTGAGTACTGGAGAAGGAAAGCAGAGAACAAATAGAGTTAAGCTATTTGGATTTAAGTGTTGATGAAAGACTCTGTATCTTTCCCATTACTGTATACTAGAATTTGTTACAAAGTTGCAAATTCACTGAATTCCATACAGAAATAATATCTCTTCTTATATTCAATTAACTGTGTGATCTCCCTTATGGGTTTTCCTGCTAAGTTAATGGTGAAGGGAAGAGCAACTTAATTTACTCCAATCTAGTATGTTTAGTCTGATTCATCTTGGCACTGTGGAAGAAACTTTATTATCTGAATCCTTTGGGCATGGCTCCTTGACACACAAAAGGAGAAGATAAAGTGATTTAGAGAAATCTTCATTTTTTTAATGCCTAATTTTCACAACTACCATCTTTCTACAAGTTAGCATTGAGACTTAAACCCAATCACAAGTCAATTACCCCTAGGGTGCTCTCACACTTTCTTTTTTTCTCAAGACTCAACCCTGAAGGCTGAATGGTACAAAAGAACACAATTTAAAAACAAAGTAAAAAAGCACTGATTTGATGTTTGCAAATAAAATTCTAACCTACAGAAAGGACTTGTACTTTTCCCACAGAAGTTATTTGTCCTATTCGATAACTGTAAAAAGAAATAACTGTGTGAATTAATTTGAGAAAACAGAAAATTTCCATGAAGAAATGTTTGAAATTGAAAAGCTATTTGTATTATTCTGTTAAAAATCAACTCAACTAACTTATCTGAGCAGCAGAGGATAAAACTAAGAGGTTATTATTTGCAGTTACAAAACAAATAACAGTTTAATTAAATTGCCTATCAAAACCATTCTAACATATAGGAAGTAGTGTGACCAGTGTTAATAAAACAGATTTGAGACCTGTCTGTATTATCTAGGATTCTGCTTCAAGTCACCATTTCTCCAGGCTCAAGAGGCCAAATTACACAGTGGCCATGTTTCACACTCTCTATTCAGGCCTGTCAGAAAGTCCTACCTTCTCAAGCATTTAAAAATGAAACTTTGCTTTCTCTAAAATGAGTTTTTTATTAGTGTTTCATGACATGCCCAGTACAGTGTCCTCTGCTCTTGGAACAAAATGAAGAGCTTCCTGACAAGGTGATGATATAGTGGCAAGTGGCCTGTAAGACCCCCTCGTACTCTCTGGGGACCCCGGGAGGAGGCGACAGACATTGTTTTCTTGATGTTCTATGCACAACACAATCGTTAGGTGCTTGGAGTATCTCCACTGGAGCTCAAGTAACTCTTTGGTGTCTTATGGCATTTAAACATGAATCTGATGATTTAAGCCACCATTTACTATCAAATGCACCCATAGGGAAGATATTAGAAGTCAAGGTTTCTAATACATAACTAGAGAAACCCAAAAGTTCTGTGAAAATGGAATCCCTTAGGCCTCTCTCACTTTTCCAGGCATATGAAGTAGAATTTCTTTGCCATCAGCTCACAAGAATGGTTATGTTGTGTCTGGTATCCCTTTCTTCTTAGCTGTTGGTTCATATATGTTAGCGCTAATACTTTGTATGAAGATGCCTTTGGTTGTGTCTGCTGTTTCACACCACTACTAACTGGAATCTACTTAGGTGGTAAGGAATATTTAAGGTTCACATAATGAATAATTCTAGTTTGTGGTGTGAGTTTCAGGAAAGTTCTGATCAGAGGTTTACAATGTCAACAAGTCTCTTCCATATCGGCAGGAATTGTTAACAATATATTATCATTATTTTCAGTTTACAGACAGAAAACTAATGAGCAAAGTCTATGTGAATTATACAAGGTCAAACAGCAAATAAATAACAGACCAAGATTCAAACCTAGATTTTGAAACTTCAAACCGATATGTTGTTGATCAAATGGCTTTTTAAAACATTGTGTTGGTATGTTACAGACATTGTATTATGATCACTTTCAGATTTTTCAAAGCACAGTTAAAGTTTAGGAGTGGGGCTGATGGATATCTATTATTTTATTTCTTCTACTTCTTCAACCCAAGCCCAATTCTCTCAAAGCTAAGACTAGAATAACATCTTCATATATGTTTTGTAATTGGTTTGAAACAAAGTTATTTATGATTGATGAAAAGATTTTATGTTCCATAGATAAGCAATAAAGCGTACATTTTAATTTATCTAATTTATCTGTAGATATTTAATATAGAAGAGGAGTGAACAAAAATTTCCAAACTACATTAAGGTTGCAATTCTCTATACTCCTCAGTCACTATACTACCCTTAATGTTGGGTCCAAAATTATAACAGAGTTGGGGCAAACTAGCATAGCTAGAATTATACTTCTATAATAATACAGATCAATTCTGTATGCTAAGCACATGCTTTAGTAAGGCTAATTTCCAGGGTTGTAAGAATCAAAGGGGCAATGTATATAAATGTGTTTTACACATTGTAAAGCACTGGAGTAGCTTTACAGGATTACTACTGCTGTTCATATCAGCAGGCTAACAGAACATCACAGCGCTCCTGCTGTGGTGTGGATACCTAAAAGAGCACCAGACTGGGAAACCTGTCCAGTGTTCCAGCTATGTTGATAAAAGCATTTCAGATACAGTTATCACCAGTCAGTACTTCTCAATGACTCAGTTTCCTCTAAATAAGGCCTACAGAGCTCTACCCCCATTTTATTTACTTTTCTCTCATTAAATACAGTAACTCTTGGACATGGGAAAATCCTGACAATGTTTGGCAGGAAGAAGTCCTAGTCTTGATTTTCTGACTGCGACCTTGCCGGCTGATTAGCTCAGGTTCTGCCTTCAACCAGTTGGGGGCGCTGGAAGAACTCTCAAAAGCTTTCTAGTTTGAAAATTCTGTCCATCTAGATACTCTTGGTCAGAATTACAAACACAAAATGTATGTGTTTAGCTTAAAACCTGTGTGTGTGTGTGTGTGTGTGTGTTTCAATTCCACAAGTGGTTGATATGATTGCTTTGTAAATGACAGGATCCAAAGCCCATCACATCTTTGCTAAGAGACCTATATGTGGCCCGGCACCCTTCTCTGAAATATCGAAGGAATTCTCTAGCCACAATGGCACACTTCTTAGAACTGACATCAGCAAAGGAGCAGCTGTCTTTCTTGTTAAGAGTATTTAAACTGAATTTGTAGTGAATCACCCCAAGCATTTCTGGAGTTACATTGTTCCTTTTCATTTGCTCCCTTTATGAGCAGCAGATAAAAGAATGGCTGGATTGACACAAGCAATAACCAAGCACTGGCCACCTGAATTTCGACAGACTATACATTTAATGTCATCATTCACTGTGAAAGACAAGGTTTCCAGAGATAAAACACCACTGCCCACACAGGGGGGCATTAGTTCTATGCTCTAGGTCTCCTAGCAACTGGACTGCATTTCTATGCCCTTCCAGCAAGTTTGGACATCAACGCCAGCTTGTATTTCCATCCCTCACTGTTACACACTTCACAAAATCAACTTGGGAATAATTTACCATAATTTTGTCTCATCAGGACATGAACCTCACGATAATACACCAAGCCACATTTGCCTTCTCTTTTTCTTTTTGACAAATGTGGAAGGCATAGTTAAGGAAGAAAACCCCCCTTTTCGTTTCAGGTGTTCGAGACATCTGACTGTTCTTAATAGTCTTTTTTTAAATTCTTGAGTGTGCTTTCCAGTTCTCAGAAGTCAGTAAGCTGTTTACTGATTGCAAAGATTCATCAAATTTATTTTATATAATAAACCATGAAAGCCCACGAAATGCATGGAAAAAAACACTAGGACTGAAGGGACAGCGGTTACAATATGTTTTCTCTGCAAAGAAAATTCTGCATGATGAGTCACACAAACAAGGCTTCAGTTAGGGCTGGCGGAGAGGGGTGGAGAGGAAGGGAAACCATAGGAAAGCAGTCTATCTAAAGAAAAACAACATTCTTGCTTTTTAAAGAACATGCTTACGTGTCAAGTAGAATCACAGAATTATAAACTGGAAAAGTTTTCACTGACATGTACCAAATCCACTCAGTTAAGAAAGTGTAGAGATCTAATAGCTCAGGTGACTTGCTCTAGATGAAAAGCTAATTAGTGGCAATGCAAGAGCCAACTTAAAGTCAAGCTTACTACGTTACTTTGTGAATGACTTAATGCTTCTTCCTGGAGTTCCACTTTTACATCTCCTTTCCCTAAATGGACTTATCAGCGTAGAGAAAAGAGAGACAACCAAGTGAGAGTATAGGAGAAAGGTATTCTATTTTCTCGAGAGCCGGTAAAATTATGAAAATAGCACAATTTTAAGCAAGCAGCATCTATTGTTTTATATGCATGATCCTTTTGATATGGTTGCTCTATACTTGGGAGATGCCAAGACTAATAAGGTTCATCTTTTGGCAATATTGAAGGATGTCGTTTTAGAAAGGAATCAACAAATACAGCTTCAAACTAAAAAGTACGTTTTAAAGTCGCAAACATTTTTCTGGAGGACGTCTGTTACAAGCTGTCCTTAGCTTCCCCGGTCAGGTGATGGCAGTGTTCCTCGGTGAATGAGCCCGGAAGAACAGCTGCCGTAGCCCTGGAAAAAATTCTGAGCCAATGCAGATAAAACGTGATCTAGATTAAATCACACATACGGATTACAATTTTTTGGTTTTTAGCCACATAAACTATCTTTTCAGATTATATTTTTCTACTCTGAATTTGTCTGTTCAGAATTTGCCAGGGGCTCTAATGTGATGGAATGAGTTTTGAGATGTTAATGGCTAGCAAGTACAGAAATGCAAATTAAGCAGTGTTTGAAGGGGTAGGGGACTGGTGGTTAATTTTTTGTTTTCACTACAATGGTATTAAGAAGAACACTTAAAATAATAAACTAAACATGTTTTCTACCCTTATTGTCTTAAGAGTCTTTGTCTGTGGGAAAGCAACACAAGCTTGCTTCTCATGCTCACAATTTTCCTCTTAGGCTGAAAATATTCCCTATAAGACCAGAGTGAGATTTCCTGAATCTCTTCTAAAAGGCGTGAAGCCACAGATGGAGGTTAAAGCAGCAGCTACTGTCAGTCAAGGCCTTAGGCAAGACTGTAAAATCAAAGATTTGTTCCCAGTTCCCAGCCCTGGTCCTTTGGAGTATCTATATGCTGCCCCTTGATAGCCCCAGGGGGTAAAAGAGCTATGCTTGTCCTCTAGATCTTTTTCCCATTTCTTGATCTCTCCTAGGTGAATTCTGTATTTGTAGCACAGTGTACGAACTTTCTACAAATCTTTAAAAAATGAAAGTCACTCACCTGCAAAGGAATATTCTGGGACAAGCACACTCTGTACACCTAACTCATACAGCTAATCATTTTGACTAAAAGCTGTGTGATGACTTCCTGGGCCTGTCTGGCAGCCGTGCCACAGTGCACCACAATACAGCAAAGTTGGTTGGTTGTTACTGCGTGTCTGACACTGTTGTGGATGTGACAGGTGCAGAATCTCAAAAATTTATAGTCTCATTAGATAATGCTGACTTTCCAACAAGGGAGGATTGGATGTCTGCTTTGAGGGTGAGGGATTGGGGTGTTTTAGAAGGTAGAGCTCACAGATTTTGACTTGAAGATCAAGAAAGATTTCACAGAGGAAATGGTATCTGAAATAAGATTTTGATAGAAAGCAAGAAGCTGAGGTGACTAGATGTGTCTGATTCCACAGAGATACCATCCAAGAAAGACCTTTGACCTCCATCTCCAGTTATGACTGTCCTCACAATACGTCAGTCATCCCTCATGGTGGAGAGTGAGGGTATGAGTGAGAGAATGGTACCCAATGGTATTAAATTAAAAAGAATATGGATAGGAGTAAAAAAATAATAATAATAAAACTTTAGAGACATGATCTGGGTCTATAAATGAATTAGGTCTTGAATACAAATTCATGTTCATGTTAAATTCTGCCTGCATTGGGGGATCACTGAATTGTCAATATTCTGGATCATAATTTTACTTCCAAATTCTATGACCAACTGGGCATGGGGAAGGACTACATAAGTCACTACATTTAATTTAGGATCTACTCTAGGCCACTGGCAGCCAGGATTAAGATAGTGGTTCTCAAAACTTTAAGGTACTTCAAAACCATCTGGAAGGCTTGTGAAATCACAGACTGCTGGTCTGGCCACCACACTTAATGAATAACTACATTATAGTCTTTGGAGAATATTTTCCACATTCTAAAAAGGCCAAAGGAACATACTGATAAAGTACTTCCTGAGTCTCTCTTTTTTAACTATGGTTTCTATATTTCAATGATCAGGAACAGCTTTATCTCAAACATATGTGTTTGGGATAAAAACCATTTTGCTGTTGAAAACATGGTGTGTTGATATGTCTAATTTACACTTAGAGATTTTTTTAAAATTCTACCATGTCTTGAAAATTTATGCTATCAATCATAACCAGTTGTTGGGGACTAGAATAACTTGGAAAGTTGGAAAAACACAAAGATATACATATTGTAAACAAAAATAATAAACAATAAAATAATAAAAACACAGGAAAAAATAAATGATAAGGAGTCATGTAACTGATTATCCCTTTGATAACTTTTGTTCAAAATATCAAAACATACAAGTTATATTTAAGTGTATAGTTTATGTACAATCTATTTTTCATTTTGGCCCCCCAAAAGAGGAAAATACAAATTGTCAAGAAAAAAATAAATGAAACAGGCAAGGATGATCATTAAACTGAACAGGCAAGAAAAATTCAAGGGCAGAGATCCAGGACATGTGTGCTCTTGAGAGGTAATATGATGTCAGGAAATTGCCTCAACCTGACCATGTGTACTTCAATCTTCAATCTATACATCAGTATGGGGGTTCCTCAACATCCGTTAATATCACACACACACACAAAATACAGCTTTACTAAAGGACAGGATTCACTGAATGTTAAAGCTGAAATGATTCTTTAAGATAGTTGATGTTTTTATTTTTACAATCAAAGAAATTGACTGTCTAACAATTAAGAAATGGGTCCAAAGCCACCCTGTTTCTTCTTTCTGTCCCCCTTCCCACCTAGCTAGCTAGCCAAAAGTAAACACCTTTCCTTTCCTTTCTCAGAATTCCCACCATTCAAGCACAAGAACCACAGCGCAGCATTTACTTGCACTAACCCTTGCGTCCTCACTATTATTCTCCATCTGTTGGCTCTGTCCCTCCAACAGTGATTGCAAATGCCGCAACAACAGAAGCTGCTTCTTCATCCCTTTCCTGAATTTCCCATGGATATATTAAGAGGCTGATTATTCCATGTATTAAAAAAAAAAAGGAATCTCCAAATTACAAAAGCATTCACAATAGGATCTGTATTCTATAGACTCTTTCAGGTTGCTAGAGCAAGAGTCCAATCATACTCCCCTCGTTAACGGGGACTTATTGTAAGGATGAACAGGACATAGACTCAGCAGCTGCACAGAGCCTGGCTCCACAGGCCACTCCCTACTCCCTGTTATTGTCCCGGATGAACCTGTAGCTCTAGGGACCACACAGCTGCCCTCCTGACTTAGCTGCTTCACCTCTCTCTGCCTTGGGTCTTCCATAACATGGAGATAATAGTAGCATCTACATCTGGGTTGTTGAGAAAATAAGCGAAGTTCATGTGGGTAACACCTTTACTGAGGTGTCTGGGCATATAAACATTCAATGTTAGCCATCATCATGAATTCAGCATAGCGGATGCACCTTCTTAATGTGAAGGCTGTAATGGTTCTGAATGATAGGGGCATATAAATCTTTTTTGCCTTCTTTGAGAAGTTGACTTTTCTTCCCCTCAGAGTTACCACTCACTGGTATCATTACTATCCTATTGAAGAAAATCAACTCACTAACCTTCACTTCAGAAAACACTTAGGACGCAACAGATTCCATGGAAACTCGCCACTGGCAAGCAATTGTTTATTCTAGTACCAAACTACTGGAGCACTGAGACAGGAAAGAGAGGACTTATCAGATTGGCTTCTTTGTGCTGAGGCAGTTTGATTTTTCTCTGCAACTTTTGATAAATATTGGCAATGATAGCAGACCTAAATTATGCAAACACTGTAGAATGGGAAATTCAAATTTCTAGGAGGACCTGCCTAGAATTTTATACAAAGACCTGTGTTACTCTGCGACAGTGTTCCTCGGGACCAACTGTAAACCTAACTGAGGTTAACAATGTTTTATCTTTCTGCAAAAAGGCTCCCTTGTAGTTAACCCTGCTGTTGAATTTGGAGCCTGTCCTGAGTCTTTTTGCTCAAGGCTATCCACGTGGACCTTGGCAGTGCATCATTAAAACCCCTATTAGTGAGAGCTGACTGCTTTCCCCTGTGAGGAAAAGTATCACATTGCAGTAAAATGCAAATCCACCAACAAGCAACTGCAGATTTATAGCACTGCAGTTCCAGAGGAATCACAGGGAAATAGAATCTTCTTTTTTCTGGTAGAGATTAGCTACAAGCTTCCCCAGATTATGCACTACTCCACATAGGGTGGACTAGGCAATGTCCAAGGCTCCACACAAAATAAAATTTTGAGGCCCCTTGTTCAAAAATGAAGACTTTCAAAATGGCAACAATAGCACACCAATTTGAGTGCTGGTCATTCAAAGCACAGGCCCTGGGAGCTTGCCCATGTTGCACGCCCAAGCCAGATCTGATTTCCTATGTCAGTGAAAAATGGTGCTTCCCATTTTGGTTTGGAAACATATTATGGTGTATGTGGAGAGAATATGAGTGCAGACATCAACCTCGTTTGCCAGGTTCCTTCAGCCCTGGAAAAACAATGGGATTATGGGAAAATCAAGGGTAAATGATGTTGATGCCTGCACCTAGTATTATTACTGGTATTAGGTCCCAGACACACCCAACAACATACATCTAGAAATATCCCTTTGCTGTGAATCTCAGGACACTCACACTCTTGGGTCCTTGCAATTTCTGAATTGCATCTAATAAGAAATCAAATGACATAGTGCTTAAAGAGTACAGACTGGGGGCCCTCCCTAGTGGCGCCAAGGGTTAGGACATACCACTGAAAGCTAGCTATAGCCACTTAAAAGCAAGTTTGATCCCTGCCCCGGAGGTGATCCACATGATGCTACACACCTCCCCTGACCCGCCCGCTGCTCCCCTCAGCAGTGTACTTTGTCATTTGGTCTGTTCTGCTCCCCACTCTGTCTCTGGTCAATCCGCTCACTGCTCCTGCACGTCTGGCCTGTACCCTAGTTATGTAAACATAAAATAAATAAATAAATCTTAACAAAACAAAACAAAAGAGTACAGACCCAATTCCACTGCTAGTTATACAACTCTGGGCAAGTGACTTAATCTTTCTGTGCCTCAGTTTGCTCACATTTTGAAATGTGGATGATAATAGTATCTACTGAAGAAAACACAGTATGTTAGCACACATAAAATTCCTAGAATTGTCTCTAGTACACAGTAAATGCCCAAGAGGTATAATAACCTGCTTCCTTTGCCCCACCTGCATCAACTCCTCTGTCACTAAGCAGCCTCTACTCCATCCTGTCCTCCTGATGTGTTCATGCCAGGGCATTCCTCTATTGAGACAAAGAGCATTGAGCATTGGCCACATCCTTAACTTCATTCAAGGCCAAATACTCTGACATCTGTTTTTATTTCCAAATGAGAGTAAATACATACTGTTACAAAGATAGACTGGCAGCATTGGAAGACTGTAATTGCTGGGTATAACATTTTAAGTAGACAAAAACTCTACTCTGCAGTTTCTTCATTTTTAAATATACGTGAGCCTGGAAAAATGGACAGGTCTCCTCAGCAGTGTCCAAGAGCCTTCCTGCTCTTTGCTCCTTTCAATCAGTTAGAAAGGCAGGAGCTGGAAACCACATTGTTTTGCAAATGAGAGAGCCCATGGCAAAGAAGATGAGAAAATAACTGGACCCATAGAGTTACTCTAAGAATGGTCCTGTTTTCCATACGGAAGTCACATCCATTTGAAAGGAACTTACATCTGTTTTTCTAGAGGATAAGAAATATGAGTCCTCCCTAAGTTACACAGCTGCTGGTGGCGAGGCTGGATATATGCTTTAGAAAACATAGGGGGCGGAAATCTAGGCAAAAGGGAAAAGAAATAGGTGAACATTTCAAGAAGTCAACACCAACTAAGTCAATACAGTGCCAAGGAACACTGAAAATGGAAATATGGCATAAAATAGGAGATGAATTTAAGGCTTTAACTGGGAGAAAGCTAAAAGTTGTGCTGACTTTGTAAACAGGTGCGTCTCTATATGAAATTGTACGAATTTCTTTCTCTTGTTTGGTGGCAAATGAAAGATGAAAATATCTTTCTTAATGGAAAAAGAAAACTCTACCTTTAGTTTCAAATGAACAAATGGACAGGGTAGGGCTTTGAGAAGTCCTATTATATAACAGGGAGCATTATCTGCCTTCCTTCTTAGCTTCAGCCACCACAGCTGCAAGGCCTGTACAAACAGCCGACAGGAAATGAGAAAGTGGCTGACTGCAGCCTCTGCAAGCTTTTCTTGGCCTCTTGGAGATGCAGGGTTACAGGGAGACAGGGGGGCTTGTGCAAATCTGGGTACTCTCTGCTTTATAGATAAAAAGAGAATTTTATTGGCCTAAGATTTACATGACTCTTGCAACACGTTTGTTCATTTTTTTAAGTTTTAATAAAAAAAATAGCATTTTATTTGCTTCTAGCTGTGCATTTTAAGAGTCATTTTAAAATAAGCATAAAAGAGCTCTTATTGCAGCATAAAGATCAAAGAGAGTTGATTTCTCCACAGTTATTTCTTCAGGTGTGTGTGGTATTTTTTTATTCTGAAATGTTATTTTCTTTGAGTTCTTTTCAAAATGGTGCCCAGAGTAAAAAAGCAATCAGTATTTAAATGTTCCTGTTATATTTTCTTTGCCATTCAAGAAACTGTGTGTGCCCAGACATTTAGTAGTCAGATTACACTTAGGAGAAAACTAGAACAAATACTTAGAAATCGTATACCTGTAATTTGGGGAAATGTGTATAAAATTAAAAAAAATAAAAGCAAAAAACTTTTTTCCAAGAAGAGGGTCTGTACACAGAATTAGGATGGGACTACTCCAATTCAGAATCTGTTGCCATGGTGACCGACCTGGGTGCCTCATGGGCTCTGGCAGGGAGGCTAGTGTGGTAATTATATAAGCTGAAGTGCTGTTGAGTAACCCCAGGAAGGCAGGACTGCCACAGTGCAATTTCTAGGAAACCACTATTTTAAAATTCATACATCATAATGCAAAATTTAATGCAAAAGTCCACCATTTTAGTATTTTTTTTATAAATTTGATGAGACTGATGTGAAATGAAAAATAAAATTCACCAAATTCTGAACAGAAATATACTAAATGAACCTCATTATATTATACTCATGAATTTATTTCCAACAATTTGCCACATTTTTTAGGAACTGGCAATGACCCAGCAACAGTGACTTACTGTTTCTAATATGCCACTGTTCTTAGTCCTTTTCTATAATATGTCATAAATATAAAAGTATAAGTAGGTAATTTATTAGAATAATAAATCAAAGTCATTTTGATTAAATAAATAAGTTAAATGGTTAACTGTGTTGTTCAATTAGTACATATTTCTTAGTGAAAATATATTTAAGAAGAGGAATTCACACAGATTTTCTCATTCTTTCACGTTTTACATTTCATGTTGTCACATGTACTTATAGGCCAAGCATCTAGGATCATTATTTGACACATAGAAAATTGCTTTCTGGTGATGATATAATGTTATCTTTCTTTCATTCAACAATGAGTGTAATGAGGAAGCTGCATATTTGACCTTGGATGAGTCTTCACCTTTTCAGTTTCAACAATTTCCTCATTTATATAATAAAAGTTTATAATAAGGTCCTTCCTAACTCAAAACTGACATCCTCCTAAAACTCACAAGTAACACAATCAATGTATCAGTTGTTTTACATTTCTATTTTGAAGTAATAAATTAATAAAAAGTAAATTACTCTTTATTCAATACTAACCATATCTGGAATCATGCTATATACATTTTTTTTTATATTACTGGTGGCACTGTATGGTTGTAAGTACCACATTCCCATTTAACAAAGAAACGTATAATTTGAATCTGTCCAATGCCAAATAACAAGCACCTTGCATTATACTACACTACTCACCCATTACTGATGAGTCATTAGCTATCTGATTGCATGGATTAGTTTGTGATGATAGAAGAAATGTAAAGTGTGTATGGCATGTCAAAAATTCTAAGAGTGCTAATATTTTTCTAATTGTTAAAGAACTCTGGAATCAAATGACAATAGACTAAATTGAACTGTCATGATCTTCAAAATTCAAATTCATCTAAAGACAATGGGAAATAGAAAGTGGACCCTACTTAGTGCAAGAACAATACTAAAAATGGGACTTGGATAGTCACTACTGCTCATTAGTGCTCCATTATGTCTAGTCACACTCAAGTGATTAATCATATTTAGATCTATCAATTGAATTTTGTAAAAATTAAATGCAGGTAAAAATAATTATGACTTAGTGAAGGCTTTCTTTGTTAGCCCAAGTGCTTATCTTTCCACTCCTCTGAAAGCACTTTCACTCTGCCTGTATTTGAAGATGAAGCTCATAATGATGCTATCATTCATGTGTCCACGTTTATTTGCAAAATCATTGTGTATCTCATAGTTCTCTCTGTTACATGCATGGTTTTCTGTTCAGTAGTTTTATATATGTTTTACTGAATCAATACTGGTTCTTTGCTTGGATGTCTACTGAAGACCCTCCTACCCCCCCCCCACCAACCCCCAAATGCTTTATAACTCAGTGAATGCAATTCTGCCTCTTTATCTTGAAGACTTTTTTTTTTTTTTTTGCCTCAAGTCCTAATGTTATACCCCATCTCAGTTTTTTTGTTGTGTGAAAGAATGGTCTGATGACAGATTTCATTTCCCAGAATTTATTACCTATTGTGTATATTGCAATTCAGTCACAATGACCCCATCTGCATTTAGGTGGAATGGGGCCCCACCCTGACCCAATTTAATAATAATAAAAAATAATAATGAGGCCACTCAAAGCTCACAGATGAGTCAGCACTATGAATAGGGCCTATAATCAATGCAAATGTGATGTTTTCCTGCTTTGTGGAATACAGAGACACCCATCTCTTTTGCTGGGTCAAATCCGTCTCCTTCTTTGCTTTGAGAATCTAATAAAAGGTGGACTCTCTTCTTCCCTCAAAAATAAATAAATAAAGCATGTGGTCAGATCATTTATTGAAATGTTAATTGGTAAGTTGTTCCTCAATTTTGCCCCTCCCTCCTGTTCCAAGAATGTGGTCAAGTCTCTTGAGATGTGAATGGTAACCCTGAGGTTTTGCAGAGCATAACCAACCAGCCAATCTACTCATAGGTGGCCTCCCAGAAAGTTCAGGAACATTTGCAGTGCCCAAGGATGGGACTCGGAAAATAATAATAATAACATACTTGGATTTCTGGCCATCCAAGTAGAATGGAAGTTTGAGGTAAAAGTTAATTAGACTTAGTTTATTAAATAATGGGATGATTTTACACAGTTATGTGTAGATATCTTTCCATCCTCTTCCAGTGTCCCTAGAACACACTTTTTTTTTAAAATAAAGCTTTCTTTATTTATGCATACAGGACTGGGGTACAGGCAACGGTGCAGAGGGTGATAGAATTCACCAGAGACACAGTGAGGAGCAGAACAGGCAGATCTACTGAGGTACACTGCTGAGGGGAGCAGCAGGTGGGTCAGGAGAGGTCTGCCACGCCCTGTGGGTCAGCTCCCTGCCCAGGGATCAAACTCCGTGCTGCAGTGGCTACGATAGCTTCATAGTGCTGAGCTTTAACCCATTGTACCAGGGAGGGCCCCTGGAACATAATTTTATACACTATTTCTGAGAGTTTTTGACCTCCACCTCCAACCCACACTATCCCATTTCCTGAAGTCAGTAGCGAGAATTTTAACATTTATGAAGTACTTACTATTGAGTTTTAATATGGAATAAGTCCATATTTTTCATGAAGAGTAATAAGGTTTGAGATGTTAAATAACTTTCTCAAGGTCACACAGTTGTATTGACAGAGGCAGAATTTGAATGCAATCATGAAAATGGTAAACTCCACTGTTGCCAGAACTTTACTGCTTTTATCTTCTTTAGTTTCATTTCCAAAACCCTGTATCCACTTGTAATGTCTCTAATCTCCATACAGAGATCAGTCATCATTCTCACTCTGACATGCTGCATAACTTTACTTGTTAGATCCAACATCCCCACCTCTTAAACATGACCTTGACTGGCTATTTCAACACTTCAGATGTCAGATTCCTTATTAGTAAGATGCTTATGACATGAGAGTTTCGTGTAAATTATATAAAAATCAAGGAATATTAATTACTGGTACATAATAAGAAAAGTTCAATAAGGGTGGCAGCTCGATATTATAATTAAACTGCTCTATTCTAATTGTGAATATTTGGCCTCAGCTGATACTTCATTAAAAGCAGACAAGGTTGTGGGTCTTGGAAGACTTCTGCAGTTTTTTTCAGATTTGTAAGATTTTCCTCTGCACTAGCATAGTATTTTGAGTATATATCTTTGGTGTTTACTGGATTCCAGAAACCTTATATTTCCACATATCTGTTTTATCGAAGTAGATTGATATCACACTGATCTTTGACAGCTCAATGACTAGCACAGGAGAGAGTTCTCAGGCCTGTGAATTTTTGAGGTCATTAAACTTCATTTTCATTCTCAGCTATGTGTTAGTTATTACAGGGTCACCATTCTTAATTGGTCATTGAGAATGTCATGTGCATATGTGTACACAAATATACACACCCCAGTTGTGAATTGTGGTTACCTGGATATGTCCCAAATAAGATATAGCTAAAATTATAATTTTATATGTAGGCATATTAAGTATGAAATCATATTTGAAATGGAACAGAAAAAAATGAGTACTACATTTTCAAATAATTTATTGACTAGTAGTAATCTTCCATTTATTAGTTTTAATTAACTAGCTTAATTGAGACATAACCGATGGGTAAGTATTCATGTTTTTAATTCTTCTAAGGTGTCATTTAATTTTTTACTGTAATGAAAACATGGAAAATAATAATATTCCTAAAGGTAATACATAGTCAACCATCAAGTATAGGAGGCATTGTTAGATTTTGTTATAGGATATATGTTAGAATTTAAGATTGAGAAAAAAGATTTGTCATTGGTCATAAATATGAAAACTTCTTGTCTTAGTTTGTATAAATTGAGATCATTATAGATCAAGATTGGTAAAGTAAAATGTCCTCAAAGCTGGTATACAGAATTACTGTTACCAGTCATTTAAATGAGTTTCCAAAGAGTTGAAAAGAATCCTGATTTCATTCAAGTTACTAATGATGAGCTCATGGAGAGAAAGGTTAACAAGTAAGAAAACAGTCAGACTTCAGGAAAGGTTCCAGAGAAAGAAAATTAAAAGCATTAAAATTTTAAAATGTAAATCAAGCTTTTAGCTTTAGAACAGAATATAATACAGATCCAAGCTAATTTCAAATATATGATAATTTCATTAGATGCATTGAAACTTTCCTTGATCCAATCTGTGAAAGAGTAGTTTGTTAATTATTACAAATTATAAGAGATATTTAAGACATTGTTTTCAAGCAGTATTTACATTTGTTGCTGTCAAACACCATTTGCTTACATGCTGCTAATTATAATTTTATTTCATTTATTAGGTCGAACAGAATCTCTAGTAATGTTTTACTATTCATTGCTAATGTTATTATAGTTACTTAAAAATACATAAATACATTTACATTCAAATAATACAATTCAGAATTTTTAGGGTGAGTAAACTTCATTTTTCATTCTAGGCTATGTGCTAGTTATTAATTTACCAAAAAAGATTTGACAAGCAACCTCTAAATTCAGTCTCAGTTGTACAGTGATGAATTTAACTGCTATGAAGAAGCAAATAAGTAAAACATTCTTACAAATATGTTAAAAATCTGTCAATTTTTTTCCCACTAAGCTACAAATATGTTTTCATCTATCTTAAACTCAGACTCACCTAATACAATAATTTATCTATTGCAACAGGACATCTTTTCACTTTAACTAAAAGTCTAACATGTCCAAAGCTGTCACAATTTATTTTTGTTTTTCAAACTGCTTTTGTGAATTTCAGATACTGTGGCTGGAACTCTGACATTCTCTTATTCCCCAGTAATAGCAGTGCAACTCCCTTTGGTCTGTTGAACAGTCATTGAGTTTGGCCCTCTTCTTGCAAAAACAGGGAAGTACCCCTCACCCAGAGAATCTATGTGCAGGACACTGTAAATCCCCTTTGAGAATGGGAAGTTGACCCTACCATTTGAGTTAGAATTTAATACTATGTCTTCCAATCTCTTCTAAGCAATAAAGATCCTTCTACCTACCCAGGAACTTTTGAGAGTGTGTAGGATGTAGAGCTGTCATCTAGGGAACACAAAAGCAGAGCAGTTCAGAAAGGGATGAAAGATACTTGATAAACTGACATTTGGTAACTACAACACACACACACTAATTCCTACAACATAGGAATTCTGAACCTAGATAGTGTGATAAAATAAAACATTTCATAGGAATCAGTCTTATAGCACACTATTCAAAATATTCAGACAAAATTAGAATTTTGTTAATAACAAGAACAAGGAAAATTTAAACTTAAAATAAAGCAATAGATGAGAACACTAAGATGCACAGATATAACTGTCTGAACAGAATTTCCAAGAAGTTGCCAAAAATGCTTTAACTGGGAATTATCAAGACTTTTGAAACAATTTTCAAAGAAAATATCAGTAAAGAAAGAGATGATGTTAAAAAAAGAATCTAAATGGAAATTACAGAACTAAAAAAAAAACAATAATTAAATAAAACAGGATGGGCTCACTAACAGAATGGAGATGAAAGGAAAGAATCTATGAACATTAAGATAGTTCAGCAGAAATTATTCAGCCATAAAAAATAAACAGAGAAAAATAACTTTAAGCAAATTGACTCTTAGGGAGCTAAGGTATAATAACAAGTGATCTAATATTAAAAAAACAAAACAAAACAAAACAAAACAAAAAGTAGGCCTGAAAAAAAAATGTGAAGAAATAATGGCGATAATAGATCATAAATTTGATGAAAGATATTAACCTACAGATTAAAATAGCTAAGCAAATTCCAAACAGACTAAATTTAAAATGTTTATACCTAAATACATTATAGTCAAAATTTTGAAAATATAAGAGAAAAAAAAAAAACCTTTACAAGCAGTTGGAAAAAAAGTCAACATAGTACCTGCAAGCAATAATGATTCAAATAGTAGTGTTTAACACTTGGAAGTAAAAAATATAACAATGAGATGAGTCTCAGTGTACACAGAAGTAATGTCTGAAGACAACTGTTATAAAGGAAGAGAGCAGAGTGACCTAAAATAGTAGGTAATATACACATTCCACTTGAAATAAAATACTAGTAATAGTAGAGCACTATAAGCTATATATATTTATTGTAATTACTAACAAGCGCTTAAAATTTGTATGAGGAGGTGACATGATAGATAGATAAATCAAAATGGAATACTGGAAGATCCTTAGGTAAACAAAAGAATAAAATATATGGAATAAACAAACAAAACAATGAAATGGCAGTCATAAATCCTGAAACATCAATTACCTCAAATATAAATGGTCTAAACACGCTATTTAAAAGTAATGGTAGAAAAAAAAAAAGTAATGATAGAAAGGACTCTTTAAGATAGTATGACTGACTGACTCTATGGTGTCTACAAAACTCACATTCAATGTTATTATAAAATGAGATTAAAGATAAAAGGTCAGAAAAAAATATAGCTTGGGAACACTAATCTGAAGAAATTTGAATGGCTATGTTGATAATAGATGAAGCCGACTTTACAATAAAGACAACTACCAGGGCCAAAACAAGACATTATATAATAATAAAAGGGACACAGCAATCTTAAATATGTATGCACATAACAATATAGATACAACATACATGAAGTGAAAATTTACAGAAAGGGAAGGAGAAATAGAGAAATCCAAAATTTTCACACAATATCACTGTTAGCAATTCACAGACACACTAAAAAATGTCAGCAAAGATTAAAAAATAAATAATATCATCAAACAATGAAATCTAGTGGTATTCATAAGAACATTTCACACAACAACAGAAAAAAACATTCTTTTAAAGTGTGTCTGGGATATTTAGAAGAAACTGTAATTCAACAACAAAGATAACAAAAAAATCTCCAAACTCTTGGTAATCAAACAACCTACTTCTAAATAATCCGCATGGCAATGAAATAGCCTCAAGGGAATTATTTTTAAGGAATCTAATGAAAATGAAATATAACATGTCAAAAATCTATGGAAAACTGCAAGGAGATACCACTACATACTTGTCAGAGTGACAAGAATAAAAATGATGACACCAAATTCTGGTGGGGAGGTCGTGAAACTGGATATTTCATACATTAATTACTGGTGGGAATGGAAGATGATAGAGCTACTTGGGAAACAGTTTGGCAGTCATGCAAAACCACATGGCCAAGCAGTTGCACTCCTGGGCATTTACCTTAGAGATGTGAAAACTAATGTCCACACAAAAAAACTATAGCTGACTGTTCATAGAGCTTTACTTGTTACAACCAAACACAGGCATCAGTCCAGATGTCTCTCAAAAGGGAAATGGCTATTAAACTATGGGACATATACTGAACATGAAAAATGACTCAGAATTACTTTTTTTTAAATGAACTATTCTCCATGCAACTACTTGGATGAATTTTCAGGGAATTCTGCTAGATAAAATTAGGTAATGCCTCCTTGTAAGTTACAAAGGGAATGATTCCATTCATACAACATTTTTAAAATGACATAACTGAAGATGATTGATTAGTAGATGCCAGGGATTAGGGAAAGGAATGATGGGTGTTATGTACACAAAAGGACAACTTGAAAGAGTCTTGTAGTGCTGGTGTTGGAATTGCTCAGCAGCTAGGCTGTAGTGATGGATACATGAACTTACAACACTGATAAAATGTTATAGTACTTAACTCGCTCTCTTTCCAAGTAAAACTGAGGAAATCTTAATAGCCAGGATTTAGAGAAACTAGATCTTTCATACATTTCTAATGGGGATTTAAAATGGCATAGCAACTTGGGAAACAATTTGGCAGTTATGCAATTAATAAAATTAATAGATATCGCCAAGGTTAAGAGTCTACTTGTAATATTTTACTATAATTTTTCAAAATACTATAATTGAGGGAAATTAGATGAAGGGGGTAGGGGATAGGGATCTCTTTGTACTATTTCTTACTACTATTGCTTGTGAAACTGCAATTATTTCAATAAATATATTTTTTAAAGATTTATTTATTTATGAATACAGAACTGGGATACAGGCCAGAAGTGCAGGGGCGGTGCGAGGATTCACCAGAGACAAAGTGGGGAGCAGAACAGGCAGACTGAGGCCCTACACTGCTGAGGGGAGCACTGGTGAGGCAGGAGAGGTCACCGCCCTGGCCTGGGATCGAACTGCTGAAGCAGCTGAGACTGGGTGCTGTGCTTTAAAGTGATGTGCCACCAGGGGAGGCTTATTTCAATAACTATTTTAATTAAAATATCTGTGGGATATAGCCAACGCAGTGCTTAGAGGGAAATTTGTATCAATAAATGTTACCCCTTAGCCCAGTTGCCTTTAAATTTTGCTTAGAAAGACCTATCTTTGCAGAGCACTGGAATATCAGTGGCTTTTGGACAAATACATTATAGATTTAAAATCAAAATATAATATTGTATTTTAGAAGAGAACATGGAAGAAAATTTTAGTGATACAGTTAGGACTCCAAAGGCATACCATATAAAAGAAATAATCGAAGAACTGGAGTTCATCAAGATTAAAATGTTTGCTCTAACATACCCTGTTTAAAAGATAAAAAGACAATGAAGAAACACTTGGAAATCATATAGCCAATAAAACACTGGTATCCATAACAATAAGGAATTGTCTAAGCCTAACAGTGAAATAAACAACCCAACTAGAAATGAGTAAAAGACATAAACAGACACTTCAAACAGTAAAAGATATAAATGCACGGATGGCAAATGACGATATTAAAAAGTATTCCATTTTGTTAGTGAGGCAAGCAGAATAATAACCTGAAAGATGTCTACCTTGAATCCCTGTAACCCATGAAGATATATATTCTTACTTGACAAAAGGGACCTTGCAAATGTAATTAAGATCAAGGGCTTGGAGTTTATCCTAGGTGATCCAGATAAGGTCACCCTGAGACTTTGAGGGGCAGTGGGAAGGGAGAAGGCAAGAGTAGAGAAATCTGTGTGTGTGTGGAGGGGGGTGGAATCACATGGAGTGTGGTGGTGGTGAACTGTGACACTTTGGTGATAAGAAAAAAATAGAGACTGCACCAGAGGGAAAAACTCCTATTTGGTAAAAATAAATAAATAAACAAGGATATTTAAAAAATAAAATTAAAACAGGACACTCAAAAAATGAAGGAATAAAATAAATTTTAGAAAGGTGAGAACTGGCCCTCCCTAGTGGTGCAGCGGGTTAAAGCACAGCACTAAGAAGCTAAAGCCACTTCAACATGAGTTCGATTCCCGCCTGCCCTGGAGTTGACCCACATGGCGAGGCAGACCTCTCCTCACCTGCCCGCTGCTCCCCTCAGCAGTGTACTTAATCAGTTGGCCTGTTCCACTCCCTACTCTGTCTCTGGTGAATCCTCTCACCGCCTCTGCACCTCTGGCCTGTGCCCCACTTCTGTATGCATAAATAAATAAATCTTTTTAAAAAAAGTCACTGTCAGGAGGAATAAAGAGTACTCATCCCAGAGACTAGCTTAACAACAGCCCATTTCAATATTCTATTCTGCTGCTTCCTCAAAGTGACTAGAGTGAGACTACCTGTCTGTTTCTGGAATCCTTTCAGGGGTCTTCTTTGTAACTGACAGGAGCAAATTAGTGGACATCTCCTGATATGAGCTAACAGGACATTATAAATACCAAACTACACACCGACCCAGCCATCAGTTGAGACTGGTCAACATCGTGAGGAGCACTAAATATTGAAGAATGGAGATACAAAGAAATCATTAATAGGCTAGGCAACACTAGACTTTAGAAATACCATTGTTACCCTCATTTCCTCATTTAACATCCATTTCTTGAGCCTTGCTAATGTGTAACAGGCACTCTTAACTTCTGGATATATTATGGTAACTACAGCTGGCAAATCCATACCATCACGCACATTCCAATATATTAATGGAGTTATACAAGAAAAAAACATTAGCACAGTAAAATACCAAAGAGCAAGAACCGGGAAGAAATAAAATCTATTAAATAAGGGGAGTAGAAGGGGTGGGGGTAAGGGAGTGGGGGGAAGTGGTGAGAGAATGAAGGATGGAGCAAAAGAGGGGATGTATTACATGGTGCTTTGGATAAGGTAGTCACAAATCCAGGTATCTTTCTCTGTTGAGAAAACCTTTGAACCAGTGATAGGAGTAGTGTACTGAATGAGCCTGCAGGAATCCAAAATGTTTGGGGCAGAATAGCAACGGAAGAGTTTAGACAACCCACAGGAAATCTGATCAGCTAGGACATTCTAGTCCATTCTGGGGATCCATAATTTTATTCTAAGCTTAATTGATACAGAATGTTCCAAGAGGTACAAGAGAGTATTTCAACAAGAAATTCTTCAAAAAGAATCAGCCAGTAATCATGTAAATTAAAGGCTTCATCTTTGAATGAATCATTCAATTCATGAGTAGAAAAGCAGATGGAACACACAAAAAGAGCAAATCAGTGAGCTGGAGGAAAAACCCAAATATTTTTTTCCCCCCAGCACACACACAATAAAAAAATGTACAGGAAGGAAAAAAAGATTTAAATGATCTATCCAGAAAATCCGAATGTTATCTACTAGAAGGTTGGAGGAGACTATTAAAGAGAAACACTGATACAGGTACTTGGCTAAGTAGGTGATAAAGTAATGAGGGGTAGGCGAGATATTCAGTTGTCTTCTGGATTTGCTTAAGAAGATATTTTCCTGGGGTGGCTTACTCCACCAACTTTTCTAGGCACATCTCAGTCTAATCCAGTTTAGATGCGTCATTGTGGTGATTAATTTTACATGCCAATTTGGCTGGTTCACAGAACAAGCTATTTGTTCAAACACTATTCTGAATACTTTTGTGAAGACATTTTTGAGGGTGAACTTAACATTTAAATCAGTGGATTTTGGGTAAAGTAGGCTACCCCCATAAAGTGCCTTAATAATAAGTAATAAAGCCAGATGTCCTCCCCTGTGCAAGAAGGCTACTTGGTTAACTGCTGAGGAACTGGAAGTGCAACTCTGAAGGGTCTCCATGCTGCAGATATTGGATTTACTAAGCCTCTACAATTACATGAACTAGACACATAAATCAATCTCTCTCTCTCTTCTGCGCGTGTGTGCATAGAAAGACATCATCCTATTGGTTCTGTTTCTTTTATTTCTCTGGAGGACCTGGAATAATCCAGAAATGTTAACATTGCAAGCTATGTCTGAAGCCAGACTACCCTTGAAGTTAAGGGATGAGTAACTTTTCAACTTTTCATAAAGGGTTATTACATATCATCGTCACAGTGATCTTCTGATACTGAAGGGCATCAAAGAAGACATTTCTCTGCCCCCCCCAATTATTATAGAACAGTAACTCCCTAAATCATATGTGATAACAATATTTCTTCAGTATCTAAGTATGCTTCAAACCTGAGGACATTTGAAATTCAGTATATAAATGTTAAGGTAAACTAACCTATTTTCAGTAAGTCAGTGTTAAAAATTTTGCACAGATCTATATTCTCTATATCTGTAATATTGAGAATATAGTTCAAGAATGATAGATTAGTAGAACAATAATCTTGTGACTCCAATTTAAAAAATTATATAATCTATTTAGGCTTGTAATTTTAATTTACTATCTGTGCTTCATAAACAGTAAAGGAACATTAAGAGGACTTCAGAATCACCTATTTATGCATATAATTGTTTGACACATGAAGTATTAAACTATTTGGGAAATTTCTGTTTGTTAAACCAGAGAATACAAAACTTTCAAAGGAAATAGAAAATATTTGTTTCTGGAATACACTTTGAAATACAAAAGTTCAAATAACTGATTGGTCTTAATGAAAGATCTTTTACAACTGATTGTCAAAATTGCTATGAGCAGATAGATAATATTAAGCTCTACCCCAAAAACAAGAACTAGGTTTCTTATTTTCCGACTTTAATACCTATTCACTTTTAAAACCAAAAATAACCCCTGAAGAGTATGTACTGTAATAAAAAAGACATCCTCTCTAGGCACAATATTGTCTAGTAAAATGTACTCACACATTAATACCATATGTTTCTATAGGTATATATACCAACATCCACCTATATACCTACTTATCTCTATATACTATATACCTATGTATATGCACACAGCAATGCCATAGGTTTCTATAGGTGCATATATGCCTACATCTATATATACCTATAGTTATGGGTATTTACATTGGTCTGTATATACCTACATCTATATATACGTATATATGGTTATATATACGTATATATACCTATCTTATATAAGTGTGTGTGTGTAAAAGAAAATAATTGACTAAGAAAAAAATAGATATAAAACAGAAAAGTATTTTACTTCAGAGAAAGGTCAGGGAGATTTTTTAAAATCAGTATGCTTTGAATAATTTGCAGTGCAAATGCATTCATGAAGAGCTTGTATAAGTAAAAATAAATGAAAGAAAATCCTTTGTTAAGTCATATGTACCCATTGGTTTCAGTAATCAGGGTCAACATCCTTCTGATGCTGTGTTGTCTAAAAAGGAGTCTGTGAAAGATGGAGTTAACCTTGTTCTTTGTATTATTAACACAAAGCTACACTCTAAACACTACCATTTCTAACCACCCTTCTCCTTATGGGGTTTCACATAATAGGTAATACTGAAACATATAAGCAAGGTTTAGAATGTAATATTGCCACTAATGCTGACAGTTTAGTTGTATTTGTCATTATTACTAAGGCTAAGGGTGAAACATCCTGTGATAGTTTAGGGAATAACAATGAAAGATATCAAAGAAATCATGCCTGAAACGAATCTGGGATGGGGCGCTATTGATATACAAGACTGCATTTTCCAAGGATAGCCTGGAGAGAACATTTGTTATTTTCAAAGAGCTACAGGTAAAATTCCTCTTGAGAAGCTAACAATCTTGTTTGTTTATTAGCAAAAGAGCAGCTGGGTTGGATGTGAAATAAGACTTTGAGGCAAGGTTCAAAGAGAAGGCAGAATAGAGAGAAGATTAATATCGTTGGCATAATGATTACAACCTAGAACAGACTGAGAGGACCCTAATATTGAAATCTAGTGTCCTTGAATCAAAATCCTTTTAAAATTATCATCTCTGGTCCTCTTGTAAAGAGCAAATAGGTAAAATATAGTGGCATTACTGGAGTTTGTATACAAAGATTTTGTATACAAATGTCTCATGATATTTAATTAAAATAATTGCTACCTGTTAAAGATTTGCTCTTAGAAACTGTTGTTAGGTTATAAAATTATGGGGTTTTGAAATTTACTTATTAGTACTTTTTTTAAAAAAGATCAGTCATACATAATGTCTTTCCTGGCTAAGCCTTTAATAATAATGCTTTGTCTTTATTTAAGATTTGTTTATTTATGCATACAAGAGCTGGGGTACAGGACAAGGTGCATGGGGTGGGGGAGGGAGGGCGAAAGAATTCATCAGAGGCAGGGTGGGAAGCAGAACAGGCTGATCTATTGAAGTACACTGCTGAGGGGAGCGGGAGTGAGACAGGAGAGGTCTGTTGCATCATGTGGGTCCCCTCTCTGGCCAGGGATCTGAACTTGCACTGAAGCAGCTGTGGCCAGCACTGCTGTGCCTTAACCCACTGTGATACCAGA
>NW_004567106.1:11010901-11014995 GCF_000260355.1 Condylura cristata | reverse complement strand
AAGGTTCTTCATCAACTAAAGGAAAGGAGAATGGGAGTGGTGGGAAGAGAAGAGATTCAAGAAATAAGACTTAAGGCAAGAGATAGGAACTTTAAGGTAAGCAAGAATGAAAGGTGATGTAAGTGCTGAATTTGAAGCTGAAGATTATTTGGTGAGGTGTGTAGACCATGTGAGACAGATTTGAGCAAATTAAAAAAAAATATATGAAAGAGAAAAGTAACACCTAAGTTTGGAGGCCTGGGACCATCCAAGAGGCTGTGATGTGTGTCACACCAGCACTGACACCAGACATGGGAAACTGAAGAATTAAAGGGAGGGGCCTCTGTTCCAAGGACTGTGAGATTCATTATTCACCTTTATCCACCCAGCTGTCCATTCTTCTATCTCTGACTCTATCAACTTGCCCACTCTCAGTTTTCCTTAGTATCACTTCCTATTTCCTTTAAGCCATTTGTGGCTTTTTGATGTTTCACGAATTCTAGGAAACCTAGTAGTGCTGTCTGTGGTTATACCAACCTAAAATCAACAGAACACATAAATTCCTTGTAAGCAGGGAAATTGTGTGGAGTGAGGAAAATGCTTTTTCTTGCTGGTTCCCTGCTTGGTCTCTAGAGATTGCTCACCAAATACTGTGAGTTTTGTGAGTTTTTCTGTAGCACCTGGACCATCAGGGAGTCAACTTTCAATTCCAGATACATTCCAGAGCTGTTCTTAGGCTTGGAGTAGATGAACAGACCATTACTGGGCAGCACTGTGATCACAGGCAGCTGACCCACAAGCCGACCATCCCCATTTATCTCTTCCTCCTGTGTGTTCCCCACACTCTGGTTTCTGCCCAGGAATTGGCCTCTACTCCACTTAGACTTCCTGGAGAATACCTGTGATTTTTCAAGGCTATAGACCTCTATACCGTGCTTCAGATTGCTAGAACTGGCTTCATTTTCCACTCCTAAGACACTCAGATAATTTTCAATTTCTTCCATGTAGAGTAGAGGAGTCACAGACCTGTCAGATTCTTTTAACTGATACTTTAAAAATATTTATTTATTTATGCATTTAGGACTGAGGTACAGGCCAGAGGTGCAGAGGTGGTGAGAGGATTTACCAGAGACAGAGTTGAGAGCAGAACAGGCAGATCAATGAAGTACACTCCTGAGAGGAGCAGCCGGCCTGCTGCGCCATGTGGTCACCTCCAGGGTGGGGAATCTGAGCTGGCACTGAAGTGGCTGCGGCTACTTTAGGATGCAGTGCTGCATCCTAAAATGTTGCCACCAGGGAGGATCCAATTTTTTTTTTTTTATACTTATTAGTATCTAAGAAGTGGATACTTACTTGTATCTAAGAGTTGAATTTTTAAAAAGATTTATTTCTTTATGTATATAGAACTGGGGTACAGGCCAGACGTACAGGGGTGGTAAGAAGATTCACCAGAGACAGAGTGGGGAGCAGATCAGGCAGACTACATACACTGCTGAGGGGAGCAGTGGGTGAGACAGGAGAGGTCTGCTGCGCCATGTGGTTCACCTCTGGGGCTGGGGATCGAACTCACACTGAAGCCGCTGTGGCTAGCTTGCAGTGCTGCATCCTAACCTGCTGCGCCAACAGGGAGGGACATGAAAGAAATTTTTGGAAATGAAATGTAAGGTCACAAAAAATAATGGGTACTTAATTTAATTTGGGCTACTCCCTACATCTCCATAATTAATCTATTTCATGTACACAATCATTATGCTTTAAGTCATAAAATATTAATTCAACACATAAGATAGTCACTTATCTGTATTTGAAAAAAGAAAAACATATATTCCTCATACTCCCATATCAAAAGTTAGTTCATCCCCCTTCTAAAGCACCCAGTCAAATTCAAGCTCCTGTGTCTATGAAACATAAAATAATGAAAAGAAAGTGTACTGGCTGAAAAAGAATAATGATAATAATAAATAATAAAACACTGCTTGCAGGAAAAATAAATGAAAGGCAGAAAATGATGTCTCCAGAAGTAACTCTTTAAGACTCTCATGTTGATTCTCCTAAAATAAGAGATATCAAATAAAATTTAAGTTCTTCCTGCTTTTCTGTGCTGTCCATACATAGTTCATTAGGGAAATGGTTTCTAAAAAAGATATCATTAACAGAATGAATAATCTCCTGGTTCCTCAACATTGTCCCTACATAAAACAAGGGGAGATAGATGCATATTTAGATCATAAGAACAAAATGGTGTTTACCAGGGAGGAAAGGCAGTGAGCAAATTGGTTAAAGGAATCAACTGAATAATACTATAAGAACACCAGGCTGCTGATGTCAATCAATATAACATATGGAGGTATCAAATTATAGTGTGCTGTTTACCTAAAACCTACATACTATTTTAAAGCAATCTTATTTCAATAAAAATTAAAGACAAAAAAGGTTGTTGGAAGTTGAGAGGAAGTACCCAGCATAATGTATTAGAGTCTGGAGACGGAGCATTGACTAGGAAACTGAGGCTTCTTATGTTAAATACGTAAGAATAAAAGGCTAGCAAGATTATGCAGCTATTGGAAGTGAATCAGTAGTGTTGGAGAGAGAGTTCTTGTCAGAAGCATGCTCAGGGCTCTCAACACTTCTAACAGTGAATGTGTTCCACCAAAGCGGCCCACAGTGGCCCCAAACTTGCATACTGCAAAGAGGTCTGAACATCCATGCATACAAAACCAAAGCAGACTCTTGGTATCAAATAGCTTTAACTGAATAAGTGCACATAGAGAGAGAAGAAGAAAGGGCATTCAAATAAGACACTCAAAATTACCCATCTCCTGTGGGCATATGCCAAACCAAAGAGGATTGGACTGATGCAAGGCTGCTGAGTCCCAAAGGCTCGCCACCACTCTAAGGTACTTTGCCATCAGGGAACTACAGGTCCCAGAAACTGGGACAAAAGGAGATAGCACATCAAGAAAATGGCAGCCATTATGAGCCTCCCCATATGTCTCTCACCCATGTGTCTCTTCCATCTCTACATGTTTCTCTTCCATGTGTCTCCTTACATGTCTGCTTCCCAGTAAGCTTGCAGTAGCAAGGGATCCCCTTTTCTTGCTTTCTTAGCTCACCTGCCTTCCATGTTATATGACTTCACCTGATTACTCAGCTCTATCTGTCCTTAAGTGGGGGTGGGAAACATGGTACCTGTTCTAACAGTAGTATAGAGGCCAGGAGATGGGATGTTTATGCCAAGCACAGAGAAGTCTGGAGAATTCGTTCCAATCCTCCTCTACCTCCACTTTCCATACCATTCCCATCCTCTACAGCAAATAGGCTGCATTTTCCATGGTCCAGGAGTGACTACCTAGAGCTCTGTGCCTTGAAGAACTTCAAGGCCACATTCAGATTAAGGAGAATAGGGAAATGGCCACCTCTAAGCTCATATCTCCCTTCTCTCTTAAAGCTCAACTCAATTCCTCATTCTCTTATTTATACAATAAAATAAAAATTATTAGCCCTTGAAACATAACATTGCCTATGTTTGTCCAGGTGCATTTTTCTCTCACTACACCATCATTACCACCAAGACAGGAATGTAGCTCCTTTATTTCTGAATCCCCAGTTTAACTACTTGGAGATTCAGAATATACTCATTAATGTTAAGTGAAGTAATGAAACAGGGGGAAAATATAAAAGGCAATCTAGTTGGAAAGACTTATAAGAGAGTTAACATGAGATTATTTTTCTACAAATTTTACTATCAGTTCATTTATCTCTGTTCTTACAGAGATCATGGGTCATAAAGGAATAGAAACAATTTTATGTGAAAGTTAACAAAAGATATATCAAAGATATATATATTTATATGTTAATGTTATATGTATGTATGTATTTTATATTGAATTCTGGCTCTACATTTTTTAAGTGTGTAACCTCCGTCACTTATAAATTGGAGATTAGAACAGTACATTATTCAAATGGCTGTTATTTGTGATGCCTATGCGGTCTTCATCCACAGTTTTGGGCTCACAGCTCCCAAACCTTGGGATTTTCTATAGGTTCCTTTTGAGAGCAATATGGTGTCTTTTTTTAAGTTTTATTTATCCATTCAGAACTGGGGTACAGGTTAG
>NW_004567106.1:11007291-11009716 GCF_000260355.1 Condylura cristata | reverse complement strand
TTCTTCCTCTAATAATCCTGGAACAGTGGTTTTTAAAATAAATTCCATAATTATGCTGTGATTAGTACATTACATTGTGTTAAATATTTGTGCGCATTTTGACCTCTACATACAGCAAGTTAATTTTGTTCAACATATTGTTTTGAAGAATATCTAGTTTTAGCTACAAGCACTAAAAATACATGCAACATTTGTTATGCTTCTGTCATGACTATTTCTTTACCTTTTAATATATTGGAATTCTCAGAAAATGGCCTTATTAGGGGGGAGCTCTCCTTTAGGTTCCCAGGAACCTTACAGTGAATTCTCTATATAGCAAATCTTTCTTTCACTGATAATAGCAATTTCTATAACATCTCTTCAATGTATTCTTGGTTTAAAAGAGCTGCCCTTTTTAAAATCAGGAGGGGATAGAAATAAAAGGCATATGGAGAGACCAATTCCCCATCACATATAAAATGACAATAATCATGAGTCACCTATCTCCGGGCTCTGGAACATTATACATGATAATTCACTGTACAGAACTTTTAAGAGTTAAAAGTAAAGTCACGAAAAGCACTTCACTTTCATTGTGCACTTTTGTCTGAATTCTTTGTTTCTGGTCCATGGTGAGATAAGAATGGAAATCGGAGAATTTGCATTTAAAAACTTTAGCAGAAATTGACAGAGTAACTTTACTTCTACAAATCAAACAATAAAAGATTTGGACTTGTATTTTCTGTATCTTATTGTTTCCTTCATTTTTTAGTAATTCATTTTCATTGTATTTCACAAAGGCAAAGAAAAATCTGTCCATCATACATAGTTTGAGAAGTATTAATAAAAGGTATTATTATCTTTGAAATTTTGCTTAAGAACCATTACCTTTCTAACTAGGAACTAATTATATGTCATTATTTGAGAAACTGTCTCATACCAAGTATAAAGAGTTGCAAGCATACAAACAAGTTCCAGAAATAGTTCACTTCGTATTAAGTAACCTGGCTACTTGGGAATCAGAAGCCATTTCCCCCCATGAAATAAGATAAACCTGGGGTTATTTCTAGTGTGTTCTATCCACTTCAGTTATCTTAAGAAATTGAAAAGCTGTGTTATGAAGTTTAGTAACCAGTATAAATGGTAACATTTAATAACCAGTGCCCTCTTTTCTCTTTGTAAAGAAGACAGACTTCTGATTTCCAAACCAGAAAATACCTCTCTTCTCCATTCACCTGAGAGAGAAAGGTAATGCCTAGCCCAGCCATCATATGTTGGTGGGGAAAGGGGAAGGAGGGTTTAGTTCTGCAGAATTTGCTTCAACAGCAACACTCAGAAAGAGGGAGAGTTTGGAGCTACAGTATTCTTATTGCAAAGTAATGGTGGAGTTGTGAGATCAAGTTTGAGGCGCTCACTGACCATGTTAATAAAATTCAACAGAAATTTCTCCAAGAGTCTTTGAAACTGAAGTTAGGCAGGTTTTGCAGGGCTTGAAAGTCCTGGTTCTTTTACCAAATGCCTCCATTCAAAACTTCAGGGCATTGACCCCCTCGGAGCTGAGCACCATGATGGCAACTCAGCTTCATCCTGAACAGAGATCTGTCAGGGGTTACTTCAAGGGATTTAGTTTTCTTTGCATTGTTATAGTTTGAAAAGGTTGTGGAAACAAGTGTAGGCCTGATAAAAAAACAGAAATTGGTAGTTAGTGATACCTCTGTGGATGAGGGGGAAAGGGAAGTGTACATAAGACATTTTTGTTTTGCTATCCTGAGGGATTCTAAAAGATAAAGACTTTCAGCACTTTCATTTCAACTGAAACCAGGCTGAATTATTAAGAACATAATTATTTTAAAGGCTAGGAATAATCAAAAGGGAATATACACAGAGGGCAGCACACATACCTTTAAGTCCATGAATACACTTTTATGGACTTGCCATATTCAGAATCCTTGGAACCAAAGTTTCAGACATAAGACAGATGCCCTGGCAACAGTTCAGACCCTGTTTTAGGTTCTTGTTCTAAATTCTGGTATTATATGTGGGGTTCTTCTGAGTGATTGGCAACAAAAATTTCCATAAAGAAGGGATTCCCACCTTTACTTTCCTACCAGGTCAAGGACAATTTTGACAGAATTCATAACCAAAGTGACTGGCAGATAGAATTCCAGGGGTTCATGACTTTGAGTAAGAAAAAAAAAATCTTGATTCAAATGGAATGTAGTATTTTCTTCATTATGAAAGTGGAAAGCAAACCTCAGAAGCCTTAGCAGTATTTGTCACTGTGTTATTATTAGAAAGAACAGTTATTTTTGTTATTTCATTACAGTGTTGCAGATATCTTGAAATAAAATTATTCTTATTATAATTATTTGAAAGAATGGTGCTAGATTATGTTATGTAATGTGTGGTTATTATAGTACAAACTTTTTCTTTAATAATATAATAG
>NW_004567106.1:11002212-11006121 GCF_000260355.1 Condylura cristata | reverse complement strand
CCACCAAGCCTCCTGGACTTTTAAAGAACAATTATTTAGATTTCTACCAGAGATAAACACATACAAAGGCAGAGGGCCTTTTTTTTTTTCTTTTCTTTCTGGCCTGGGGGCAAGTAAGAAACTATCATCTGCTTTTATTTACAAGTTGTCTATAAAGCTGATATTTGCTGAAAATCAGTAATCTCAACCATTTCTGTCTAGAACATATAGAACAGCAATTGAACACTGGAAACCATTAGCTAATTTCAAGCATACTCACAACTGTATCAATTTAAATAAATAAATTTTCCTTTTATATTCCTTTTAAAATCCATTTTTAAAATAATATAATAGTTTATTTTTACATCATTTTATGCATTTTTCCATCTCAGTTGTAATCCCCTTGGATTTCCCATCAACAAATCACCCGTGTGCCATCACCATAGTACAGTGCATTTCCCTTCCCACACTGTTTTTGATTTCACTTCCCACTCCACCCCCATGAAATGTCTCTGGTATAGAGCCGTTCATTATTATTATTATTTTCTCACCTGGTCCATTATACTCCTGCTATGAGTGAAGCCATCTGGTATTTTTCCTTTTCTTTCTGGCTTACTTCACTAAGCATGACCTTCTACAGCTCCATCCAATGTTGTTGCAAAAGAAATGTGTTTATTTTTTTGATTGCTGAGTAATATTCCATTGTGTATATGTACTACATATTTTTAATCCAGTCATCTACTTTTGGGTATTTGGGCTGTTTCCATGTCTTTCCAATTGTAAATAAAGCAGCAATAAATATGAGGGTGCAGGTTTCTTTTCGAAGCAGTGTTTTTGTGTCTTTTGGGTAGGAGTGGGATTGCTGGGTCATAGGGAAGCTCCATGTTTAGCAGTTTGAGGAGCCTCCAAACAGTTTTCCATAGTGGTTGTACTAGTTTGCATTCCCACCAGCAGTGCAGGAGAGTTCCTTTTCCTCCACGTCCTCGCCAACATTTGTTGTTGCTAGTTGTTTGAAGATGTGCCATTCTCACTGGGGTGAGATGGTATCTCATTGTGGGTTTAATTTGCATCTCCTTTATTACAAGTGATGTTGAACATTTTTTTCATATGCTTGTTGACCATCTGCATTTCCTCACTGGAGAAGTGTCTTTTTAAGCTCTTTTGCCAATTTTTTTTGATCAGGTTGTTTATTTTTGTTGAGTTTCATCAGTTCTTTGTATATCTTTGTGATCAATCCTTTATTGCTAGTTTTATGTGAGGAAATTTTTTACCAATCAATGGGATGTCTGTTTGTCTTTTGCAAAGTGTCTTTTGCTGTACAGAAGCTCTTTAACTTGATGTAATCCCATCTATTTATCCTTGCCTTCACTATAAAAATCCGTTTTTTAATTGAAAAAATAAAACAGGGCTCTCCCTGGTGGCGCAATGGGTTAAAGCCCCAAATTATGAAGCTCTCTTAAGCTAATGCAGCATGAGTTCAATTCCAGGCCAGGCAGCTGACCCACATGGGTGGCAGACCTCTCCTGATCTACCTGCTGCTAACCTCGGCAGTGTACTTTGTCAGTCTGCCTGTTCTGCTCCCCACTCTGCCGCTGGTGAATCCTCTCACCCACCACACCTCTGGCCTGTACCCCAGTTCTGTAAACATAAATTAATAAATCTTAAAAATAAATAAAACAACAGCAGCCACAACAAACTACTCATATTCACATAAACTGAGTTTAAATTAAAAAGGTACTTAAATTGAGTTTAGGTAAACTGACTTTAGATTAAAAGTCCAAATCTTTGACTTTTAGTCTAGTGTAGTGAAACAGTACCAGAAACAGATTTACTATAGGAAGTATTACTAGAATCTTTCCTCCCAGCTACATCCTATTATAAAAATTAGTGATTCAACAGGAAATGATTTGTATGACCCAGTATCTTTTCTTGTAACAAAAAGAAAACTTTAAAACTTCACTCCAGAAGTTTCTTATCGGAAATAACAAAAAGGAATGTCTTTGAAGACTAGGGAGAAGAAAGGTATGCAGACTAGGCTGCTAGAGGTTCTTTGTGGGGGTTGTTTGGAAAAGGAGGGGAAGGATTTAAAGTTTCAAGGCTTTAGCTTAAACTGCAGCAAGGGGATTGTTCCGGGCCTCAGCAAGGTGTTTGGGAAGCAGGTTTGCGATGACAAAGGCAAACCGCGGGCCGAAGGCGGAGCCGCAGCGGCCCAGGGCGAAACCCGGTCTAGGCCCCGGACGGGGCGGAGCGCGGCCCCTCAGAATCGGAGCCTGACAGCGGGCACCGCCCACAGCGCTTCCCGGCCTGGTCCGAGCGAAGTGGCGCTCGCCGGCGCACCATGGGACGGCTAGTGGCTCTGAGTTTGCTGGGAATAGCGCTGGCGCTCCTGGGCGAGAGGCTTCTGGCGCTCAGGTAGGTGGGGCCCCATCGGACTGAAACTAGGGCGCGCTACGAGGCCCGTCGCCCGGCTCAAGCGGCGCCCCTTCCAGGGAGCTTCCCTGGCCCGCGAGTCATCAGGTTCCGGTGGCCTCAGGCTGCAGAACACAGACCACGGTGGGATTCTTAAGCTACCGGACTGCGGCCTGGGTGAAGAATATTGTTTATTGGTCTTTGTGTGCCTAATGGTTGAGCACCTTCATCCCCACCCCCAGCTTCCCGCAAAACCCCAACACAATTTGAGCTGAATCGCGAGACTTGCTATAAAGTGTGTGAGCCTGGGCTGTTTACAAAGTTCTTTGCTACCTACGTTGAGGAGCAAACGCTTTGGCAATTTCTCAAGGAAGAACCTTCGTGCTTTAACTTGAAAACAAAACAATTATTCATACATTGAAAGTTTAACTATAAGGATTTAATTCACAACACTGGCGCTGCTTCTCCTTGTTGCCCAAACTAACCTGTGTCATTTATAAAACTGTTCCATCCCATCCATGCATAGTTTGAGAAACTACAGTTCTCTAATTTTCGCGCTATAGAGCAGATGCTCAGCCATTGTTCTTACATCACTTCCTTTTGTATACTAAGGCAGAATACCAAATAGTACAGCTTGCTCGTCCCACGTATTAGTTATAGTGAAAAAAGGTATTGCACAGAATAGTTTCTAAATTATGACTCAAATTTTATAAACCTCATGCAAAAAGAAATTCTAGAAATGTTATAGAAGGAGACTTTCCAAAGCTTCTATCATAAAGAACAGTCTTTGCCCATGAAAAATTTACCCTAGTACAAGGAGAGGAGAGAAATAGACATGTACATAGATTAGGGTGTTCAGTACAATCCAGTGCCCTAAAAGTGGAGTTCAAGAAGGAGAGAAAGACATTTGACATTGGTCTTGAGAAGACACATATGGGATGAAAGAAATCATCTCAAGTGGGGAGTGAAGTATGAACAAAGGGCATATACTGGTGAAGAAGTCTGGAGATAAGCAGTAGCCCAATTTGAGGGGAAAAGAAAGTTAAGGGATGAAAACAATGGGGGTGGGGTTGAGACTGTTAAATATAAGATGAAAAATTAGGGCTGCTTTGATAGTCAAAGGGTAATGATAGATAATTGTTGTGGGCGTTTTCAAAAACAGGATCCTAATGTTGTAACCCACATAAATCGAAATGTTGTAAAGTGTAACCAGTTAAACTAGTACAGATGAGTCCAGGACTAGTACAGATGAGCCCAGGACAGGCTGAGGGAGAGCAGCAGCTCTCAACTGTGACTGCATCTTAGGATCTCCCTGAGAACTGATGTGTGGGTTGCCCTCCTTTAGAGAATCTGAATCTGCTGGTCTGGGTGGGGCTCAGATATGGATATATATATATTTTTTTCTTTAAAAAATTTCTCAGCCCTCCCTGGTGGCGCAGCGGGTTAAAGCACTGCACTGAGAAGCTTAAGCCACTTCTGCATGAGTTCGATTCCCGCCTGCCCTGGAGGAGTCCACATGGC
>NW_004567106.1:10977979-11001842 GCF_000260355.1 Condylura cristata | reverse complement strand
GATCTGCCTGTTCTGCTCCCCACTCTGTCTCTGGTGAATCCTCTTGCCACCCCTGCACCTCTGGCCTGTACCCCAGTTCTGTATGCATAAATAAGTAAATCTTTAAAAAGAAAAAAATTGTTAAAAAAAAAATTCCTCCTGGGCCCTCCCTGGTGGCACAGTAGGTTAAAGCTCAACACTACAAAACTAGCCACAGCTGCTTCAGTTCTATCCCTGGCCAGGGAGGCGACCCACATGGCACAGCAGATGGATCCTGTCTTGCCTTCTGCTCCACTCAGCAGTATATTTCAGTTGATCTGCCTGTTCTGCTCCCCACTCTGTATCTGGTAGCTTCTCTGACTGCTCCTGCACCTCTGGCCTGAACCCCAGTTCTGTATGCATAAATAAGTAAACCTTTTTTAAAAATAGAATTATAACATTAAAAAAATTCCTCCTGATAATTTTAATGTGCAGTAGGATTGAGAAGTACTAGAATAAAGAATGAATAGAATTGAAGCTGTCTGGAGAGAATAACAAGGCCTACACTCTAGAACCCCGGGGAAAGGGAAATGAAAGGTGAGGCTACAGTTTCCTACTTGCCTGTATAGCAGTGGTAGCCTTGTCTGCTGACAGAGGGGATATAAGGTAGACAAGCAGAGGGTGATGGGGTTGTGAGGATGTTTAGAGATGGGGGAGAATTGTTTATTGGCAGAAAATAGACATGACAGATCTAATTCTCAGATTATGTAAATGCCCAACTTGGCAGAACATTCTTGAGTTAGATGATTTTTGTATAAGCTGTCCAGCTCTCGGTTTCAAAGGCAAGGCCACTAAAATACACAGGTTCATTAAGTTTCCCTTAATGTTCAAACCATTTGTGATTCCACAAACTGAATTTTTCTCAATTGACAGTCCATTTTTTCTGTTATCATCGGAAGGTTTTAAATTTAAGTTTCTTCGAATTGTAAATGTCAAATCTTTAAATGTTTAAATTTAGAAAAAAGTAAACAAAATTTATTGACATAGGATATACCTGATAATACATTTAAAATTTGATATAACCTTTCTTTATAAAGACCTGATGATAATAAACTTTATTGAACAAAGACTTCATAGGTGGTAATATTGTATAGGTGAAGCCCCATCTCAGCTGATGTGATACTATTGAGAGGGATGTTAGATAGCTGTATTTTGCAAATAAAATTGCAGGACATCTAGTTAAATTTGAATTTTAGATAAAGAAGGAATCCATTTTTAGCATAAGCATATCCCAAACAGTATTTTAACATTATTCATTATTTAATTAAAATTCAAATTTAACTGGGATCTTGTATTTTATCTGGCAACCCTCTGAACACAGGTCAGTTGCCTGCTGTTTAGAGACTGGTATAGAGCCAGGTGTTATAATATATCTCCTTTCAGACCCTTAGACACTTTCAAAAGCCAGTATATCCCCACCTCCCCCAAAAGAAAAAAATTCTTCCAAAAAAATCAAGTTTTTTAAAAATTTTCTTTCTTTCTTTTTTTTATCTTATCTGGTACCTTTTATTTTACTATTATTCTATTTTTAGAGATAGTACTTTGATACTCAAGTAATTTCTCCATCAGGATGCAAACCTGACTTTTAGGTAAACCATGAAGGACTTTTTACTATAGATGTTTCACAGAAGCATAAATGGAATCCAAGTTGTCTGTTTGCTCTGAACTGTAATCGGCTTCTAGCATACCTAACTTTTCCACTGCTCACTTGAGAGATAAAAGAGACAGTCAATGGCCCTCCCTGGTGGCGCAGCGGGTTAAAGCACTGCACTGAGAAGCTAAAGCCACTTCCGCATGAGTTCGATCCCTGCCTGCCCTGGAGGAGACCACATGGCGTGGCAGACCTCTCCTGACCCGCCCGCTGCTCCCCTCAGCAGTGTACTTCGTCGATCTGCCTGTTCTGCTCCCCACTTTGTCTCTGGTGAATCCTCTCACCCTCCGCATCTCTGGCCTGTACCCCAGTTCTATATGGATAAATAAATAAATCTTTAAAAAAAAAAAAAAAGAGACAGTCAAATATACATATATCTTCAGGACAGCTGCTCCCTATTTCAGTGTACATACCCTTGAATGAATCATGAAACTTGAGTGCATCAGAGACCTATGTGTGGGCAGGAACCCTAAAACAAACATCTAATCTTTTTGCTTGAACCCAGCATCTTTATGGCAGCTTCACCAAAAAGCTGTCCAATATACTTCTAAAGGAGCAGCTTTATTATTATTATTTTTTAAACTAACCAATCTACCTTTTCATTTACTGTGTGGCTGCTGTGTACTGGCCACTGAGTCAAAGTGTCAGAAGTTCTTCATGTTAAGCCAAAATACACATTTACTGTTGTTTGAAACGAATGTCCTTTTTCGTTTATGCATTTTTCAGTCTTCATATTTGTTTCCTGTCTACATGATACATAAAACTGGTGTTAACCAGTTATTTCAACAACCATTAGTGTTCAGTCTGTACTGTCCCAGATCTGATTCCAAATACAGTTTGCCTAATTTTCCTACAGTCCAGTTCTTCCTCTACGGTTGGAGCAGATTTTCCCAGCTTTACATGCCTAAGCCTAAATTCTTACTTATGAGGACCCAAAGAATTCATTCCAAGGGGTTTTATGGTCTGTATATACAGGATAAGGCCCTGTTTGTGTACATTTAAGTCTGTATGTAAAAGATAAAGCTCCATCAGTGCTCTTAAATGTAGAGATGTGAGATATGGCACAAAGTAACGCTTGGTAGTAAAAGCAGCACACCCAATTTGCTGAAGACATTTGGCACCATAGACTGGTGAAACCTTTATGCTGTCACAGATGATGTGAGATTTTAGCTATTGGCCCTAGTCTCATTTCAATCTACAGGGGTAACACTGTTTCCTGAGCTAAAGAACTAGGAGATAGATATCATGGTAATAACTGTTGGTTTAAGTTTCATGCTTTGTGGCCAGATAGCTTGAATTCATTTCCTAGCTTCATTCTTTACCCTAGACAGTCTGTGAGAAATAAATGAGTGCATTTGTGTAAAGTGCTAGAACAATGACAGGCACACAGTAAATACTCAATAAAAGTTACTTCTGATAATGACATTTAAGCAGGGGTTCTTTGACTTTTTTGCGGTAGACTCTTTGGCAGACTGGTCCTTGAGTGTATGCCTTAGTACTCTGTTTTAAATGCATGAAATACATAAAGTTACCAAACAACAGTGAATTGAATACTTAAAATACTATTTTCAGACTTTTAAAAATCTAATGGATGATGTAATAACATGGGCTTCTTTATTAAAGTTTTAAATAGATCTAGAAGTAGTTAAACAACAGTAGGTATTTTCAAGTAGCACTGAGGATAACTAGTATTTTGAAACAGTCACAACAACTGCAGTGTGGCCTAACAGTGCAATTCCTGTTAGTAACAGTCACAGTGATAGGCAGTCAATACTAGTAGCAGTTTCTGTGGCTTGTTGCTTACATTCATCGTCAGTGGAAATACTGAACTTCAGTTAGAAGTTTTAATCGAAGTTCATGGATTCCTGAATTTTACCTAACGACTCCTTAAAGGTTACAAGGACTCCTTAAAGGACCCCAGATTAAGAACCCTATAGCACATGTTTCTGGAGGGGATGATTTGAGGAGTGATTATGGGCCAGTTGAAAGATTAAAAACTGTAGGAGAGGCATTCATTGAGTCAGTGATCGTATCAAGGGACTCTGGTCTTAAATTTCTGTTCTTTGCTCCTTTCCTATGGGCTTTATGTCCTCAAGCTTGTTTGTGTTAATGATGCTGAATGGTCACGATAGCCCTGAACATATGTGTGTCAAATTGTAAAGGATAGGAAAGGAATGATACCAGTTAGCGCTCTTCTATGTTCCCCTTTTTAACAGGAGCAAAAATATCCCAAAATCTGGGTCTTAATTATCCCTTAACAAAGGAGGCTGGGAAAGCAAATATTTGACTTGCCCACCGCTGCAATGGAAAGTAATAAGACAGGGAGTGGGGTTAGCTAATAAGAATGTGAAAGTCCAATTATGAGTAGGGAACTGATAGGTCTGCCTCTACTCTAGGGTAGAGGGAAAAAGGAAGATAGCTCATTAGAGTTAAGCATTTCTTCATTATTCCTTCACTTTAGTTTTACCAACACAACAGGAAGTAGTTTTGCTAAAGCAGTTGGTGTCCTCCAGCGTTTTCACCCTAGTAAGTTTTGTGATGGGGATGGGACCTTCTCCTCTAGTATCTTATTTCTTAATAACTGTTTTGCAGTGTGTCTCCTGTGTACCAGGAGACATTGTCATTTTGTCTTTACCTCCTTTCAATCTCTGAGCTTGTAGAGGCTCTGAATGTTTTTCAGCATTTCAGGTCCATGAAAGGAAGATAGAGCTTCTGACATGTGAGCTCTTTTCCTAATACTAAAGCTGGGAGAAATAGGACCTAGTGCCATGTCTTTATTTGCATAGGAATGCCAAGATGTTTTCTTTGTTCAGTTATTGACTTTCTTTTATGACCCATGTCCAGGGATAGAACTTTGTGATAGGCATTTTTGTTTGACTTCATTTCTGGTGCTATTTTATGTTCCTGCTTTGATTTTTCTATCTTTTCTTTTACATGCTTGAGATTTGTGCTGTGCTTTATGTATTTCTATAAGCCTGTTTAAACCCTTCCTGCTACAAAGTAGGGAATACATAAACAGATTTTTTTTTTTTAAACAGAAATCGACTTAAAGCCTCCAGAGAAGTAGAATCTGTAGACCTTCCAAACTGCCACCTGATTAAAGGAATCGGTAAGTATGAGAAAATGCTTGTAATACACATTCCATTATTTGGCCACTACCACTAAAAAGCTCATTAACAGAACTTTGGCATACAATTACGGCTTTGCAGCAGATAAATCATTAGATCAACAAAAGCCTCTTTGGTCACTCTCTTTTTAGCTCATGCTTCTCTGTATTTCTATAATCTCTCTTATGCTCACTGCAATTTATTAATTATTTGTATAATCCTATGCTTACTGTTTGATATTTTGCTTGCTTACTGGCTTTTCTTAACTATTTTGGTAAAGTCTGTATTCTTTTCCATTGTGACCACTGAAGTCTTTGTTCCTTTGACCTAATAGTTAGCTAATGAAGTTGTCAGGAGAAAGGTAAGTTATTAAATGGAAAATAAAAATCTCTTCACAAACTTTCTATTCCCCCCTCAAAGAAATAACCCAGACAAGAAGTTTCTTTTTTATCCTAACTGATAATTTCAATTCAAATATAAGCATAGATGTACATACTTGTTTCTTTTTCTACAAATGGGATCTCTATATAATTGTATCTTAGTATATCCTGTGGTATGCTTTATTCTTATCACAGGGTGAACAGCTTTTCATATTAACACATGTAGATTAACCTCAGTTTTTTTTTAATACTTACATGTACCATTATTTACTTAACCAGTTTCCTCTTAATTAACGTCTGGGTGAATGCAGTTTTTTGCCAACTACAAAGAAATCAGTGAGCACCACTATATATGTAACTCTAGTATTGATCTGTTGTATAATTTTTTTTTTTTAAATTGTATCTTCTAGTGCTTTTTTTTTTTTTTTAAGATTTCCTTATTTATGCACACAGAACTGAGGTACAGGTGGGAGGTGCATGGGTGGCTAGAGGATTCACCAGAGACAGAGTGAGGAGCAGAACTGGCAGATGGGGAAGTACACTGCTGAGGGGAGCAGCGGGTGGGTCAGGAGAGGTCTGGGGAGCAGTGGGCGGGTCAGGAGAGGTCTGAGGTGCCATGTGGATCACCTCCTGGGTGGGGATCAAGCTCACACCAAAGCAGCTGAGGCTTGCTTGCAGTGCTGAACATTAACCTGTTGCGCCACCCGGGAGGGCCCTATCGGATAAATTCTTAACAATGGTATTGTTGTTCGGTTAGCATGTGTGCTTAAAGTTTTGTAGTCTTTTCTAAATTGACCTTAGTTGGCAGAACTAATAGAACTCATTACCTCATATTTAGAAACATAGTTACTCCAAACAATGCTCTTGTAGCAAAAAATAGGTGTGTCACTACTCTGGCTCTTGCCCAAGAAAGCTTCACTTTCCTGCAACTATTTTCAGAATAACCTTTTCTAGTTAGTTTCTTTCTGGCTCTGTGACCCACCATTCTGTTCCCCCCCCCGTACTACTTCTGTACCTTTCCCCAGTTCTTCCTCCTTGGACTCCTTGATTTCTCTTCCATGAACCTCCTCAACTTTGTTTTCAGTTTTCCAAACACTTAGGAAGATACCAATTGTCTCAAATACTCGATTGACCAGATGTTTATCAGATAATGCTAAGAACTAAGGTGCTAATCAGATGCTAATCAGATCTTGCTAAGAACTAAGGTGACCTGGAGTGCCAAGACACACAGACCCCGGCATCCTGCCTTCTGACTGCACTCAGGGAGAGTCTCTTCAGCACGGGCCACTAACTAAAAGCCAGATGGCATCTGTATGAGGTGTTGTTCAAGGTCGGGAGGTTGCATCAGTGATCGCTAAGGTTACTTTTGCTGCTGAGTTAATAATTGTCAAATTACTAACCAGCCCTTGGCCCTGTGCAGCCCACCTTTTGTGAATTCAAATCTCAGAGTAGACAATAGGGCACAGCCAGACCTATTACAGGACAAACTGCCAAGTGTGTTGCTGTTACAACTCCCTGGGATGGGGGTGCTCCTGAGAGAAAAACAAGCTCGACATTTGTATTCTGAACAGGCGTCTGTCTGTGTTTGTGACCTTTATGTTGTGATGTGTGTGAGCTGCTGTCTGGCATTGGAAAGAATGAGGAACGATGTCACCTATGGCCCCTCTTGTGAAGTGTTTAATGCCTCTGAGGCACTTCAGAAGGCAGCAGAGCGGAGACAATGAATGATTAGATGCACATTTGGGATACATTTTTAGATCTAATTAGAATTGTGCTTCTTTTTTGCTTTTGCTCTGTGACTAACACATACTATATGAACATTTGTTAAATGCTGTGTTAGTGAGGCATAATAATAACTTGTCGTTTTATGTTTTAACAATAGTTGCTTATCCTGTGCTCTTTGGTTGCAAGGGCATACATTCTCATATTGGTGAAACAATTTCTTAGGAAAGTGTCAAGGGTAGAGAGGTTCTCTTTTTATACTTTCCCCATGGAAACATTAGTAGTCATGCACTTGAAGACAGTTAACCCATCTTCAGGTAAGACCACATCTCCCACATCTTCCAGCCCCAGCACAGCTCTCCCTTACGCGTGCACACACAGACATACACACACACAGAGCCATATTACATTCACTTTACCATCACTGGAAATGAACTTTTCGTAACTCTTGGATGCTTTACAGATATCCTACCTCCTTCCCTCTGTTTTATTAAATAATTATCTACCACGTATCACAAGATATGTGCCTTTAATGGGGCAGAAAATAAGTTCCATGCTTTGTATCCCTTTCTTTCTGATTTATCTTATAGACAGAGACTAAGCTTTTACATACTCAAGATTTGGCACAATATCCACACCTAAATAATAAAAATTGTAATGACAAGATCTAGTTAACTCTATTTGAGGCTTAAAAGTGAAAACCTGTTCCAAATATATTTGAAAATGCTGGCATTCATAGTACTGATGCACTGTAACAAACTTTTGAATAGATTATCTCTCTTGAATCAAATAATGGTTTTATACACTTGGCAAAGCGATTTACAATACTACTGCTTGGGAGATTTTTTTAAAAAGCATTAAAATTTGTAGTCCTTTTCATCAAGCACTTTACGATCTACCTATGAAAAGGAAAACAGAAAAAGTACTCTCTTGAGATATACAGACATATGTATCTTCTTTCTTTTTATAACAAATAAGGTCTGAAGGCTTAGAGAGATTAAGTAACTTTGACAAATTCTCTTTCCAGTAAAGTATCTTTTCGCAGAATGATTAATATATGTACCTGATTAGTGCACAAAAATTGGAAATAGTAGGCTCCCTTACATACCCTATTGGCACAGCCAGTGCTGATTTGCTGTTGTAAAGTTAGGGTAAGTACCTGAGAGAAAAGAAAAATGTGTTTTCTCTTACATGTTAATACAAAGATCAGCAAATATCCTAAAGTGACCAGATGACGGTCCTCTCTTGGTCACTTGGCTGATGAAGCAACACAACAATCTTCAACATCTTACTTTCAGCTTGGGAAAGATAACTAGAAGCTCCAGGAGGTGCCTTTTCCCGGCAGAAAGGAGTAGAAAGGAAATGGCATGGATGTTATTTTTATTTTACCTAGTAGTAGTAGTCATCTTGTAGCATATCCCATTGACTGACATTTAGATAGATGGCCCCATCTGTCAGCAAGAAAGGGTGGGAAATGTCTGTAGCTATGTTGCCATGCACCTATAGGTGAAAAGGAAGGAGAGGACTGGGCACCAGGGAGCAGCTGCTGTCTCTGCCACAGTAATTGCTAAAGGAATAAGAAGGGATTAAAATCAGATGTGCTAAGCTAGAAAACTTTCCAGAGAAAGAGGGTTTAAAATAGGTTGTAAAGAACAGAACGTGCATTGGTGAAGATCTTGGTGGGAGTGAATATGGAAACAAAAATTGGAGGGGAGGGAACAAGTATTGAACTGACTACTATAATTGAACTTACAAAGTGAAGTGTCTTTAGAGGGGATGGTTAGATCAGGGAAAATACATTCATTGCTAGGTTGTATTTTTCTAGATACTTTTAAGTCAGAACAACAGGATTTGAGTCCCAGCTTCTAAGTTTGTGACCTTGAGCAACTAGCTTAACCTGTCCAAGTTTCTGTATCCTCAACTATAAAGTAAGAGATAATAATAATGTTTCTTCTCAAGGTTATGACAAATATATAAGAATGTATTTAAAGAACTTATAATGTGCCTGCTACTTGGTACACCCTAACTGTAAATGCCAGGACTATTATTACTGAGTTATAGGTGAAAAAATGCCTCCAGTACTGACTAATCTTGCAAAAACCCCACTAAAGAAGTTATATGAGTTATTAAAAGCCTGTTGTGTTAATGGCTATTGAAGTGACAATGGGGGAGTAACTCTGGAAAACATTTGAAAGAAAGCAAGAGATAAGACAGTTTTTTACTGGAATTTGGCAACAGGATCAAACACAAAGAAGTTAGAGTGTGGTTAAAATGAAAATATCTTTAAAAAACACTATTCTTCAGTGGGGGTGGAGGGCATAGAGTTCTCCTGGTCCTGCTCATTGCTAGCTGAGAATATCATGGGACTAGAGCTAATGGCTCTTACCCAATGGGGGTATCACAGGACTGTTTTGGGGAATCTACTGGAAACCAAGAATCCTTTGCATTGTCAGGTTCTCATCTGTACATACAGAAGACATTTTACATAGCATAGACTCTCTGAAACCTTTTGTTGCTCCTTAAGGAATTACAGTCCCCTGGTTAAGAAATCCCCCTCACAACATGTTTAAAATTACAGACACACAGTTGGGTTATATTTATGAAGTAAATTCTTGGCATTTTTGTCTTTTTTGTGTGTTTTCCACTATTTGGGACCCAGCAACATGTAGATAACTGGCTGAGTGCAAACTCATGAATCAAAACCAAAATGGCTGGATAGATGTTGCTTGTTTTTGACAACGTAGAAATAATCTTGGTGAAATCCTTTGGAGAGGCCTTCAAGGGGAAGATTGGATTTTGTGGACTTAAAGAATGTGTCACGATTTGGCTTAATCTAAGCCATTTTTATTCCTCTCTTCTTGTGTTTCGGTCTATTATCTATCTGCGGAATTTACACAGTAAGACCACTGGGAAGGTCTTATGTCTAATTATTTGCTGTGCTGTGTGGAGTGTACTGCAGACAATCAATAATCAATCAATAGTAATTGTAGCCTGCCTCAGAGACAAGCGTTAGAAGCTTCAACTGGCTTAGATGCATGGTATTTTTCATTAATTTTCTTTTGCAAGTTTTTTCCTGTAATTTAAAGTCTAAATTTAAAGATTAAATGGAAAGCTTTCTTTGCATTATGAGAACAAGCAGGCACTGTTTTTAAGGAGGGAATATGGAATCCCAGGTGTTTTATCTGTTAATGAGAGAAATATCTGTTTGTTTCAGATTAAAAGCACAGAAAGGGGACAAGGATATTTGCATGGTTAAATGACTGTGAGTCCTTCATTCTGAAAGTAATAATTCCCCTGATGTCAATTACTTTATACAGACATCTGGATGTTTATCATAACAGTGTACAGATGTCAACATTTCCTGCATTATAGTTAGAAATGTGGTGATTACTTGACTTTGATAGGCGTAAACATAAAATAGTTAACATTTAAAGTCAGAAGTTTACTGTAGGAAGGGGATTAGACTGACATTTACTAGAGAGAGTGGTTTCCTAGAAAAGAATCTGAACCATCCCTAAAATTACAGACACTGATAACACGAAATCTTAGTTATACTCTAAGAAATAACCCAATTTAAACATGATGTTTATCTATTTCTTGAACTTACAGAAGCTGGATCTGAAGATATTGACATACTTCCTAATGGCTTGGCCTTCTTTAGTGTGGTGAGTTTTCCTTTCCTTCCCTGATCTCAGTAGAAGATATAAAAGAGTATTTGATAAAGTCTGAGGAGCCTTGTTTTTGTATTTTTTCACCATCAACAAAATGCTCTGGAAAAAAAGAGGCAGGTCAAACAGGATCTTGGAGAATTTCCTCAAGCGTATCTAAATGTAGAGATGAGAGGTCCTTGCTAATGGGTTTACTGTTCATCTCCCCACTGCACTGCACTGAAGTGTTCTAATGCTATCTTTGTCTTAGAGACTGACTACTAAAAGGATAATTTGGGCGTGGTTGTGGATTTGTGACACCACATCACACATTTTAAATACAGCAACCACCTTTCTTTCCACTAGCTATTTAATTGTATGCCAATATTCTTGCTGTTTTCAGGAATATTAAGAATATTTTCAAGCAACATGCTAAGTTGCCTAGACCAAGGACTGTGTTTTTTTCTTTCTTTTTTTCCTGGATAACTTATCATTAGTGGAACATCATCAACTGTGTTTATTGATACCCTTTTGCCTTCTTATAAACTGAAAGGTAATAACCTTTCTGGGTGACCTTAAAAATGACTAGCTTGTGGCCCTCGCTGGTGGCACAACGGGTTAAAGCGCAGCACTGCAAGATAGCTGCACCCGCCTCAGTGCAAGTTTGATCCCTGCCCCAAAGGTGATCCACGTGGCATAGCAGACCTCTACTGTCTTGCCTGCTGCTCCCCTCAGCAGTGTTCTTTGTTAGTTCTGCCTGTACTGCTTCCCAATCTGTCACTGGTGAATCCTTCCACTGCCCTGCACCTTTGGCTTGGACCCCACTTCTGTATACATAAGTAAATCTTTATATATGAAAATGACTAGCTTGAGGGTGAGGGTGGCCTGTACCAAACTTTTTAGTGGCAGTGAGGACCCTGACCACGCCTCCTTGGCCTTGGGTGGCTGTGCAGTCCTTATTATCTACACAGAATTAGTTTTCCTTGAGGAAGAAGTATCGAACTTTGAAGGCAGCCTGTAATTATTCTGTTTCCTTGCAACATGTTATTTTGAGGCTCTCAGATGTGAAAACATGAAGTTGCTTTTGAAGAAAGTTGCAACATGAATAAAATAGTTGTCAGATTTGTAAGAAAGGTGAGAGAACCTGGCCTACATGAGAATGAGGGTCAGAACACTCTTTAGGCTCCTGATGGTTTTTATATAAAAATTAAACTGAGCAACTGGTTGTTACCACTGAGAGAAAAAAGAAATATCATAGGCTTGAGCAGAAACTGCATTTGTAGTACGTTTTAAAAATACAGTTTTTGTTTTTTTTAAAGATTTATTTATTTATGCATATAGAACTGGGGTACAGGCCAGAGGAACAGGGGCAGTGAGAGGCTTCACCAGAGACAGAGCCGGGAGCACAACAGGCAGACTGATGAAGTACACCGCTGGGGGGAGCAGTGGGCAGGTCAGGAAAGGTCTGCCACGCCATGTGGGTCACCTCTGGGGCAGGGACTGAACTCACACTGAAGTGGCTTTAGCGTCTTAGTGCTATGCTTTAACTCCCTGCACCACCAGTGAGGGCCAAGAATACAGTTTTAAAGAAAGGTTTTGTTTAATCTCCTACACAGAAGAAGTAATATGATATTTCTAGTGGGGCGCTGTATTTGTTCAGAAGAGACAGCTTTGCCTGTAAATCTGTAGGCTTAAAAAAAAAAACCACTGGTACTATATGAGTCAGTTATTCAGATCTAGTGATGCAAGAAACCTGAGTAAAGTAAAAGCAGTTGCTCCCCGCTCCCAAAGGAGGTGCCCTCAGAAATTCAAGTGATCCAAAATGCACCTATTTCAAGATTTTTCTTCCCAGAGAATAAATTTGGATTAGGGGGATTGAGGTCTCCAGCCATATAAATCTATAGCCATTTTAGCTGAGGGTCTTGGCACAATCATAGTGAGCTGATAGCTACATGAATAGGTTTTCTTCTGCTTTATTTTCATTATTCTTCCTTGATTATGTCTCTTTTGTTTTGGATGCAAATTTAGAACATTCCTACTTTACTGCCATTTTAAATTTACTCAGCATTACCTCTGCTGTTTTCCAGACTTTATAAATGAATAACTCATCCATAGAGGCAGTTCTTTGTTCTTTTCCCTAGCTTATTATTCCAGATAAACCAGCCTATACCACAGTTCTATGTTTGATAGTTACCTCAAACTAATGTGACACTTAATTAGGAACTGGAGTTCAGAGAATGTTAAAAAGACTTACTTAACAATGAACATACTTACTATTTCTGAACTGCACATTTAAAAACAGTGAATATGGTAAAATTTATGTATAATACTTTCAGATAAAAATGAAGTAAGATTTAGGGGCCTTCCTGGTGGTACAAGGCATTGAAATGCAGCACTATCAAGCTATTAGCAGCCACTACAGCACAAGTTCGATCCCAGGCTAGAGAGATGACCCACATGGCACAGCAGGCCTCTCCTGTTCCGCCCCCCTGCTCTCCTCAGCAGTGTGTTTCTGTAATCTGCCTGTTCTCCTCCCCACTCTGGTGAATCCTTACACTGCCCCCCACCGTCACCTCCCTGTACCTCTGGCCTTTGCTCCAGCTCTTGTATGCATAAATAAATAAATCATTTTTAAAAAGAGAGAAAAGAAAGCTCACCTTGAGTCCATGGATTTCCTCCCCCCAAAAAAATAAATAAATAAATAAGAAAAAGAAGAAGAGGGGTGAAAGATTGAAATCACAGGGAGTACTGAAATAACTATAAATTGCAGCACACCTCTCCTGTTCTCACATGCTGCTTCTCTTAGCAGTGTATTTCAATAAGCTCACCTGTTCTGTCCTCCACTCTGTCTTTGGTGAATTCTTTCACCCCTGTGCCTCCAGCCTACACCTGAGTTTTCTACAGGACATTTATTTTTATACATTGTTTAATACTGCCATGAGAATTGTTAAGTAATAAAAATCCAACCCAGGAAAAAAGAAAAGGAATTAACTATAAATAATCCATCATTGGTAGAGTTTCATTTACATTGAAATCATGCTATTGTTTATGAGCCATTGATAAACAAGAGGGATTACTGGTTCTAAACTGTCATAGAGCAGATAGAAATAACATAATTCCCGTTTATTCTACTTATTAGATCTGCATTCTTGAAGCTATGTAATTTTAAATAGGTTAAAAAACAACAATAGGGCCCTCCCTGGTGGCACAGTGGGTTAAAACACAGCATTAAGAAGCTTAAAGCTACTTTAGCACGAGTTCGATCCCCGCCCTGGAGGTGACCCACATGGCATGGCAGACCTCTCCTGACATGCCTCTCCTGACACGTCGGCTGCTCCCCTCAGCTATGTACTTCGTTGATCTCCCTCTTCTGCTCCCTACTCTGCCTCTGTGAATCCTCTCACCACCCCTGCACCTCTGGCTTGTACCCCAGTTCTGTATGCATAGATAAATAAATCTTTAACAAAAAAAATGAACCTATAAAACTTTGACTTTCTCATACACGAGAACAATACAAATAGAAAATATTAAAATAATATTAAAAAAAGGTGTAGGGTTGGCCCTCGCTGGTGGCGCAGCGGGTTAAAGCGCTGCACTAAGAAGCTTAAGCCACTTCCGCATGAGTTTGATCCCCGCCTCCCCCGGAGGAGATCCACATGGCGTGGCAGACCTCTCCTGACCCGCCCGCTGCTCCCCTCAGCAGTGTACTTCGTTGATCTGCCTGTTCTGCTCCCCACTCTGTCTCTGGTGAAGCCTCTCACCCTCCACATCTCTGGCTTGTACCCCAGTTCTGTGTGAATAAATAAATAAATCTTAAAACAAAAAAAAAGGTGTAGGGTTCCTTTTGGAACATCAACTTAATTTCCAAACGTTACACAGGAAAGTAAGTGAGCAGGAATATTTGAGACCATTTTGTATAGGTAAGGTAATGCGGTGTGGGCTATGGGGACTTGCCCAATAGATTTCTATACATATAGGTTGTATTAATACTATTTTAACATAAGTAAGTAAAGCCACAGTACTGTAAGCATAAAAAATAAAATATTGGCACAAGAACAGATATGCCTACCCACATAAACCAACATGTAAATAGGGTTCAAAGCAGTGGGAAAAGGACAAACTACAGGCCAGGCAGTATTTCAGGCTCAGGGAACCTAACAGTGAACAAGTGAGAGTAAGTCCAGTGGGGGGAGCATGATTATGCATAAGATGATGATTGCACTTTAATAAAAATTAAAGTAAGGTGGAGTACTGGAGAGGGACAACTGTGGTGAGGCTGGTGACACAACTATTTATATAGGCGTGAATATGTATATATGTTAAATGACAATAAGTGACATTTAGCAGAGATATAAAAGAAAGTGAAGGAAGGAGACTTCAGAAGAGAGTGTTTCTAGGCAGAGGGAACAGTGTATATAATATTCCTGAGTTAAGCATATGCTCATTTTGCTTGCAGAACATTAAGGAAGTCAATGTGGCCAAAATGACATGAGCAGAGAAGAGAGTAGAGGTGAAGGCAGAGGTGGAGAATTTGAGGTTAGGAAGGTAAACGAGGTTAAGAAGGATAGGTCAGATAGAGCTTTTAGGCTGCTGTAACAATTTCCCTTTTTAATCTGAATAGATGAAAGTTTTGCTCAGAGGTATGATATAAGGTGACATAGTTTGGATGCTAATGTGAGGTTAGACTTCTATAGAGCCTTGAGGACAGGAACGGAAAGGCCAAATCATAACAGAGGAAGTGTTGAGAAATATTCAGATCTTTATGAAGATCCTGTATTTTTCAAATAAAATCAAGGATTTGCTGATGGATTGGATATGAGATGTGAAAAAGAAGGGGCGTTTGACTGGACTCAATTCAAAGACTCCTGGCTTTGTAAAAATTAAATTTAGTAGAGGTACAGACTTGGTGACTATTTAGTATCTAGACTTCCACTTAAACCCACCCTCAATTGTGCTGCTGAATCCTAATTTACCATCTTTCTGGTTATCCTCAGAACAAACTAAAGCCTTGGTCTTCTGCCTCAACTCAAAAAATCAGTTATTGCTAATCTTTTAGCTTCCCGGCATCCAGTGATTAATTTTTGTATTGATTTCTCTGTTTTCTCAGTGTTTGTAGCTTTATGTTATCACCTCTATCATAATTTATTTATAGTTCCCACTTTAGTCCATAATAACACTTAAGCTTGTGTATTTGACTTTTTTTCTGTTTTAAAAAGGGTCTAAAATGTCCAGGACTCCACAGCTTTGCACCAGATAAGCCTGGAGGAATACTAATGATGGATCTAAAAGAAGAAAACCCAAGGGCACTTGAATTAAGAATCAGTCGTGGGTTTAATTTGGCTTCATTTAATCCACATGGTATCGGCACTTTCATAGACAGCGGTAAGTGCTAAGAAGCAACTGATACTAAGAAATTTATAATGGTTTGCAAATGACTGTGGAAAAGAGATTTGGGTCATATTTATAGTAAGAGAACAATTAACTCATGAATTATTTCTATGTTTGTCATACCAATAAATTGAAAATTTGATTCTTTGTCTAGTCGTACATTATGGCACATTTAAAAATCTCTAGCAGTTCACACCTGAAAGAATGTTTAGATTTCGTAACCTTTTCATCTGTCTATGATAATTACATTGAAAAAGAGCCATATTTCTGAGTTAAACTGTAAACAGATTATTCATGAATTCTGTAGATGGAGTGGAAAACACTCTTTCCTAAAGGTCAAGGGACCAGTGATCAGAAATAACAGCGGACAGTGATGGGAAAGACAAGAAGAAGAATGATCTGTTAGGTCGTCTAACAGCTTATACATTCAACCTTTCCTTGCCTGTGGTATTTAAATGTCAGTGTCTGCCCGGAGGTCCTATGGTTACATCTTGTAAATTAACTCTGTTCTTTCCGTTCTTCAGATGACACAGTTTATCTTTTTGTTGTAAACCACCCAGAATTCAAGAATACAGTGGAAATTTTTAAATTTGATGAAGAAGAAAATTCTCTTTTGCATCTGAAAACAATCAAACATGAGCTTCTTCCAAGGTACTTACTCTATTGGTTGATTCTCCAGTTCTCTCTGGCATATTGAACACCCCTGGTGTTCCCTCATCTTTAGGAGAGCAAACACACACTCAAACATACCTCTAGAGGGAACAGTGGATGTAACATTCCTGAGTTGAGCATATGCTCACTTTGCTTGCAGAACATTAAGGATGCCAACATGGCCCACATAACATGAGTGGAGAAGATTAACAGGAGGTGAAGGCAGAGAGATATTGAGAGGAGAGAGAAAGAAGTTGTGGAAATGTCACTCACTCTACTAATGTGTGTTCTATGAATACTCTCTTGAGAGATGATGAAATATGATGGCCTAAGGGTAGATAAAATTCAGGATCATCTTAAGAATAGAAGAGAAGCCTTACTATTTATTCCACTGTCACCCTGCATCTCTGATGACTCATCACCGAAATATTACCTGTCCTGACAAGGAAGAGAATCTAGATGGAGTTTGTACGCTTTCTGTGGGTCTTAATACATAGAGCTTTCACAGGTTTGTGGTAGCTGTGGGCTAATATTAGGAGCTACAGAATCGGATCAATTCAAATTGCAAGTGGGGCACTAGGACGTCAAGATCCTATAGTCGCATAAGACTGGTGGTTGAAAAGTGGCTAAAAGAGGATCATATGTAACCTGCTTGGCTTGTGTTAGCTTACTGTTTCAGTTTGAATTTGATGAATATTTGTAATTCATACTTCCCTATCTAGGGATTCAGCATGCAACTTCCAACTATTCTTTTTAAAAATGTACTTCATAGTAAATAGAAGCATAAATACTGTCCAGGCAGCCTCTGGTTTATGGAGCTTTTTCGCAGAGAGCCTTCTTTCTCATTTAAGACACGAAAAAGTGGCTCTTTCAGAAATTTTTGCACAGGATAATTTAAATTTAATAACACTCTTGGCCTAACTGGTTTTAAAAATGTAATTGTTTTTAGCATATAAATCTCTCACCTGAAGCACTGTACTAGGGCAGTTTCATCATCCATCTCTCTGCAAGTGTTTATTGAGTACCTGTTCATTCTTGGCAGGTCGACTCTGTGAGTCAGGTAGAAATTGAACAGTGAACATTAGGATGACTAATAACAAAGAAAGGAACTCAGGAAAATCCCGCAACTGAGTAAATGAAAGTGAGGGAAATGTTACTGATGGCCCAACCAGCTAGCCAGCCAATGATGCTCTTTCCGGCTTTACACTATGGACAGCTTTGTCCTTACGTATTGTTTAATCTTATATTTCTCGCTGTCAAAAAGAATACCCTGTTGGCTTCTTTTAAAATAATTCTGGCTTAATTGCCAAATGGCTTGTGTTCATATTACATGGCCCTACAAAAAGTTGTTCTCTGACAAATGGTATTATAAGTAGATTGCATATGATGATAGCCAAGTGATTTTAGCTGAGCTTTTTCCTGGGAAAACTCCAAAAATATTTAAAGTGCATATAGTGTAAACCTTCAGGGTATTCAATCTCTAATTCGGACACCAACTGACTATATTTCCTCTTAACTGTTATTTTTCTTTTTCAGTGTGAATGATATTGTAGCTGTTGGACCGACACATTTCTATGCCACCAATGACCACTATTTCTCTGATCCTTTCTTAAAGTATTTGGAAACATACTTGAACTTACACTGGGCAAATGTTGTTTACTACAGTCCAAATGAAGTTAAAGTGGTAGCAGAAGGATTTGATTCAGCAAATGGGATCACTATTTCACCTGATAAAAAGTATGACATCTTATAGAAATAGCTTCATTTCTCCTTAGTGGTGTTGAGTCAAAGTCCTCACTTTGCTTTTTTCCCCAGCGTGCAAATAGCTTACTTGATATTTGTAACATTACAAATATACATATAGCCACATATATCATCTATAGATATAAATGACACAACACATGCACAGCATGTTATATATTGTATATTACATTTATTAACATATTCACTAAGTAATATATTTACTTATTATAATATATGTTTAGTGATATATATAAATATACTTATATAAAATATCTAAATTTTGGTGTTTATCAGTTTAGAATCTAAACTTACATTTTACAAATGTAAGTTTTTTATAAAATGGAATTGGATCTATCTCAGACAGGTGTATCCCTTAAAATAAATACATCATTGTTTATTAGCTGCATATTATTGCATCATTCAATTATCAGAGTGACCCTAACTAACCAATTCTCTGCTGTCGAATATGTAGAGGACTTTTCTATAGAAAACACATAATGGTTAAATCTTTAGTTCTGGGAGCTCTACAGACTTGGTTTCAAATGCTAGTGGGGTACTGGCCAGATGGTGCTGTGATCCCCTCCTTTTTGTACATTCCTAATGGAACAAACTCCTCAAAGCCAGGTTGCTCAAAGAATGATTCCTTTATGTGCTAATTTTCATAGATTGCCAGATTGCTCTCCAAAATAATATATTTTTATATGTTCAACCATATCCTATTCCTGCATGCCTTAGCACATTAGTAATTTTTAAAAAATATTTATTTATGCATACAGAACTGGGGTACAGTCCAGAGGTGCAGGGGGTGAGAGGATTCACCAAAGACAGAGTGGGGAGCAGAACAGGCTGACTTGATGAAATATACTGCTGAGGGGAGTAGTGGGCAGGTCAGGAGAGGTCTGCTGTGCCATGTGGATTACCTCTACAGTGGTGATCGAACTCATGCTGAAGTGGTTTTAGCTTCTTATTGCTGTGATTTAACCCACAGCACCACCAGGGAGGGCTCAGCATATTGCTAATTTTAAGCTAGTACAAACATGAAATAAGTTTGGCATTTCTAGACTGAGAAGTGTCTTTATTTTCTTGATATAATTTCTTTTTTTGTTGTTGATTACAGAAAATGAATGTGGAATCACTTGATTTGTAAATATTTGACTCAGGCCAACCTTTCCTGCCAACTGTTTTTCTCCCCAACTTTCATCTTTGTATTAATAGAGTCAAACTTTCTAGTCAGCTAAGCTAAAAATACATAATAATAAAAGGGCATTTGTAATTAATTATTAATTAAGGAATTCAACGTTAGCCTCTCTTTAACCATTTCCCTCCAACCAGTGAGCAAGTCCTGTTGATTCTACCTGCGCCTCCTTCCCCATGCTCATCCTCTTTCCACTGTACTTTCTTACTTTAGATTTTCATCCTCTCAAGCTAGAGTATTCGATTTTTTACAACTCATTCTTAGACGACCTTCATGTTTTGCACTGCTATGTTACTTTATTTCACAAGACATTAAGGGTTACCACAGCAGGGAGTTCTGATTTCTTTATTTTTACTCATGCTGAGAAGTGCCAGGTGCAAAGCAAGTGCCCAGTATTAGTTGAACCACACTATTTGTTACTAGGCCACTTTGTAACTCTAAAACTTCAGTGGAAGTCATCTGCTTATCAAGGCAGGCTAAGGACTGGACTTTCCTGAATAGGTTAGTCCAGCCTCCCTTGTGTACTGCTGTTTTAGATAGACAACTTATTATTTTACAACCTTGCCTCTCTCTCTTGTCCCTTTGTCTTTGCCCATGTGTTTCCTTCTGCCTGAAAAGTCTTTCTCCTCTAATTCTCAACTCTAGCCTCTATTTCTGTATCCACTGCAGATAGTCCTTCCTTTGTAAGCCTTCTGTGTTTACAAGAGTTAGGTGCTTCTTTGGTTTCTAGACAAAATATTTCTTATGGTAGCAGTCATGATGTCTTAGGTTTTCTTTTAGTGTGTACAAACCAAGTAAGCTATGACCTTTTCATGAGATAGGCTGTGTCTTCTTCCTGTTTTAAATGCCTGATACTAAGTTCATGGAGTCATACTTGGTAACGATTTAACAAGACAGTTGCCATGGAATAGTCAATTCCATGTAACATTACCCTAAGTAGTCCATTAATTCAACACCCTCCCCCCCTTAGGCTCTGTAGACAGATTGTTCTGAATACTTATCTCAAAATTATTGTTATGTTAATATTTTGTTAATGAATGATAGTGAATATTTTAATAAATGCCTTCTGCAGTCTATATTTCTAAATGTGTATGATTCCTAGAACTAACAAATTAGATTGTGAAATTTAAAAGCCTTTTTCATGAAGCCAATTTTTGTTTTATTATCTTTTCATTGGTAGATATCACAGGCTTTATATTCAAAATTTTGTCCAATATTACTTTTCCTTACTATCTTTTTGAAAAATCACAATCAGCAATACTAAGTTGATTTTGAAAGCTTACTATTCAAATAAAAATTGACCTTTATCAAGCATTCCTTGCGGGCCCATCATTGATTATCTTCTTGGCAGGTTATTAAGACTTATTCTTCCATACTGTGTTAATGAAGCTTTGTATTGGCATGAATTTCTAACCAGTGTGTCCTATATACAAAGGTACATCTATGTTGCTGATATATTCGCTCATGAAATTCACGTTTTGGAAAAACAACCTAGCATGAATTTAACTCAATTGAAGGTAAAATATTTGTTTTCATATATGTAAAATAGATACTAATTTATTATAGTTGAAATTACATAATTATACAGTATTTATAACAATTACTCACTTAGGAGAGCAGATGGATGCCAGTGATACTGTTTGGGTTTTTAAATAATATCTTCTTATAACTGCTGAAGTCTCCTATTCCCTGCAGTCACAAGTCTGACTATGATTATATGTGATAGTGGATGGGAGTAATATTTGCAACAGATTTAGAGTCCATTCCATGAAGTACTGATGGCACCCAATGAATTCTAATAAGAATTTTCACAATTGAAAAGACTATTAGATGAATTCTGAAATGAAGATTTATGTACGATGTCAGCTCTTTCAATAATAAATGAAGATAGAAATTGGGTTCCACGCCATTATTATTTTCTTCCTGCTTGACAACACATATTTTAGATTGATTAACAATTTCCTATTTTAGTTTGAATGAGTTCCTTGAGCTAACTGATCAGTGTGCATCTTTTAGGGGAAAAGGAATTCATTTTTTAGAGAGAATGATTATCACCCTAACTTCCTTAATTTTAGGGAAGATTAACAATGGCTTTAAACCAGTTTATTAAATTGATTTAAGCAATACTGGTGTGAAAGGAGTGGAAGTAGGGAGATGTATGTATAGAGGCAGGAAAGGTTTGCTCTAAATCATTTAATCAAGTTTCTTGTGTCATTTAGTATTGACGTTTTTTCATTTGGAAGGTACTCAAGTTGGATACACTAGTGGATAATTTATCTATTGATCTTTCCTCGGGGGACATCTTGGTAGGCTGTCATCCTAATGGCCAGAAGCTCTTCATTTATGACCCGAACAATCCTCCCTCATCAGAGGTTTTTATATTTTTAGTTTTTCAACCTTAATTAGTCAAGTCCTTTTGAACTAATAATATGGAGAACTGTCACAGGGATGGTTTGTTTAGTCTTTTTAAACCAGTAATACAATAAACTTATGTACTGGTTTTATATCTAAGTCACTAACTGGCAGAATTTGACAGTGTTCAAATACTTTTAGAAAGGTAAACTAAATTATGTATTGAATTATGGTGGAAACTAGACAAAAGGCATTTTATAAAAACATGCACTCCTTGTGTGCTGTACTGGCAATTTTTTTCTAAATACGTGGCTTTTTGTCAGCTCACCACATGATATGACTAACTCACGCTAACGTAGTGTGCAAGTAGGCACATTTGTGTGGAAGTATTTCTATTAATGCTCAATTACTATAATAATACTAAATCCTGTGTTGGCTTGCAGTAACTAGATGGTTTAAGAAAGTCGTTTACTTGAAGAATCAAGAAAGAACTTTCATTTAAACATTATAAAGATTGCTAACTGGTATTTTCAACAGCATGTTCTCTTAATCATTGTGTCATTGTGGAAGACAAGAATTATTGGTCATTGAGTGATGTGATATATGGTGGTTCCATATTAACCTTTTGTATCTTGTAAATAGGTTCTCCGCATTCAGAATATTCTATCTGAGAAGCCTACAGTGACTACAGTTTACGTCAACAACGGATCTGTTCTCCAAGGAAGCTCTGTGGCCTCAGTATTTAATAGGAAACTGCTCATAGGCACTTTATACCACAAAGCCCTGTACTGTGAACTCTGAATTATATTTTTGGTGTGCAAATGTGCTAACTAATCTTAACAATTAATTTTCTATGAATTACTAATTCTGAGGGAATTTAACCAACAAAGTTGACCTAGAAATATATGGCATGTATAGTTAATTTTATTTCAGTAAGGAAAGTCCCCTTGAATTCTTGTAGCACTTTTATCATGAAAACAAAATTAATTTTTTAATGCTAAGTAAAAGGGAGAGACAAAAGCTGCTTTCTATAGAGTGAATACACTTGGCATGAATAAGCCCATTCTCTGCCTACCGTGTGCCAGATGAGCTCCACTGAAACAGGATAGGTTGTATTTCCTTAAAATGTGAGTGACTTCAGCTCTAACAGTGTGACCACTGTGACTTTCAGAACTACTGATACATAATGTGTTTTGATATATTATACTTAGATTCTTGTTTACTATGAAAGAGTTGGAGTTGTATTAAAGATCTCATTAAAATCCAAATTTCGTCTGTTTATTTCTCAAGGTGTGTCCTCAGGGAAAATGGAAAAATGACCACTTCCTTGTGGGAGGTCTTTGGGTTCTGCAAGGCAGAGTAGTGTTAATTTCTCTTATTGAAATCTGAATGTAAAAGGGCTCTTTCCTTGGAAAAAAAAAAAATAACCAACTAAATATGGCAATTGGCAACTTGCCATGTTGCCAACTAGCATGGTAAATCCTGTCCACTCTCTTAATGGCAGCCCACCTTGGATAAAAAAAAGATAAAATATTAGAGCTGGATGGTCTTGACATCTCCTCATGGAACACAACTGTGAACTGAAACCAGGAGAGGGGAGTCAGCTGTCTGGGGCCACATGTTTAGGGTAACAATGCTAGGATCAGACCAGGAGTATTCATCTCATAAGGGAACATCCTTTCCACTCACTACACCTCTATGTAATATTCATAGGCTCTGGAGGGAGACTGTCATGTTTTATTTCATGATATCAAAATACTTTTAATTTACTTCTCATACTTTCCCCATCTTTAGGATCAAAATAGTTGTCAGTTGCATACAATGGGCCAGACAATGTATTAAAAACGGTATAGTCATGATCTCATTTAATCCTAATTCTAGCCCTGTGGGGGTAGATACTGATATTATATCACTTTAACATTTCATAGATGTTCACACAACTGGTAAAGGGACTCTGAATGTGTCTGAGGCCGTCTGTTCCCCTACACAGTAAATGACGTTGCACGGCT
>NW_004567106.1:10951079-10977684 GCF_000260355.1 Condylura cristata | reverse complement strand
GGGCAGGCGGGAATCGAACTCTTGCGGAAGTGGCTCCAGATTCTCAGTGCTGTGCTTTAACCCACTGCGCCACCAGGGAGGGCCTCTAGGTGAATCTTTTAATGGCTTTTAAATACAAGTTGCAGAAATATTTTAAAATATGGCCTCTGCTGATTTGGCCTGTGTTTTTATTTACATTGTAAATAGACTGTTACTGGTGTATATTGGGTTCATTTCTTGCTAAAAACAATTACTGCTATTATGCTGTTTCCTTTATAAGTAAGAAAAATGTTGCATCCTAGATGAATAAAGCAACATTAAATACTGTTCACTGGGAACTAAAAGGAGGAAGCATGTACTTAACACTTTAAATTATAACAATGAATGTAGTTAAATGCTACATTCATAAAAGTAACATAATGCAGTAGATATAAAAATAACTTGTTTTCTATTTATTAGAAATTTTATTTGGACAGAAGTATAATTAATAATCATTTATAATACTTACAGCTACAAAAAGAGTTATAAAACTAACTCTGTTTGTTGGCCTCCATAGACCATGAGGGATTTGGATTTGGTTTTATTTAATCCTAAGTATACTAAACATTTACTTAGGGTGATCTTATCATGATCATATATTGAGTTTAACAGTTTGGTTGGTTATTTTAAGAAAATGCAGTTGGGATATACCACACTAGATGATAAATGCATCCTAGGAATGTGCGTATGGGTGAACAGACAAAAATAAACCAAAACAAACTCCAGAAATATGATTGTAAGGTTGATGCTACCAAAAGGAGCATGAGCCAGTGGACTAGGGTGGGGATTATGGGTCTCTAGTGGTGGATGCGATGGAGTAACATAAATCAGAAAAGGTGTGAACCTGTGCCTCTAGTGTTGCAAACCAACATTGTATCAATAAGAATAATTTTTAAAAAACTCTTAAAAGCCCACCTTGGTGGAACAGCAGGTTGGAGCCACAGCACTGCAAAGCTGCAAGTGGCCACTTCAGTGTGAGTTCGATCCTGGGCCCTGAAGGTGACCCACATGGCGAGCCAGACCTCTCCTGATCTGCTTACTGCTTCCCTCAGCTGCGTACTTCATCAATCTGCCTGTTCTGCTCCCCACTCTGTCTCTGGTGAATTCTCTCATGGCCCCTGCATCTCTACCCTGTACCTCAGTCCTGTATGCATAAAAAAATAAAATCTTAAAAAAAAAAAAGATTATATTCAGTGTCAATAATGATCCTTTTTTAAAAAATATAACCTATGGCCCTCCTTGGTGGCGCAGCAGGTTAAAGCACAGCACTGAGAATCTAAAGCCGCTTCCCCATGAGTTTGATTCCCGCCTGCCCTGGATGTGACCACATGGCGTGGCAGGCCTTTCCTGGCCCGCCCGCTGCTCCCCTCAGCAGTGTACTTGGTCGATCTGCCTGTTCTGTTCCCCTCTCTGTCTCTGGTGAAGCCTCTCACCGCCCCTGAGCCTCTGGCCTGGACCCCAGCTCTGTATGCACAAATAAATAGATCTTAAAAAAAAAAAAAAGTTAAAAAAAAATAACCTAAGCTCATTACAACAGCTAAATGTGAACAACCTAATAAATGGAGCAAGGAAAATTAAATAAAAGATATAATAGAAAACTGTTTTCTCATGTTTTTTTATGGATTAAATATTAATGACAACTAATATAAGGTTGATCCTTTTTCTTAGACTTGCAATCATAGCTTACTTCAACTGGTGAATGTCTATTTGGCAAAGCATGAAGAAATAAAGTACCTACCACCACGTCACCACTGTCTACTTTTTTTGGCTATTGTACTCTGCACTATTCAACAAAAGTATTTCTGGGTGTTAAAGAAGGAGGGATGGCAGAATCTCAGTAGTTCTCACAGCTTTCTGCTCTTGACTTTCAATATTATTCCATAAAGCAGAAGGCAGAGAGAAAAATAAGAGGCCAATCTAATTTTTATAATTAATGATTTTCAGGTTAAAATCATAAAAATATGAAAAATAAATGCTTTTTTTTGTAGCCAGCCCTGAGTCGGGCAAAAGGATGCAATAATGAATAAGACTCAATGCCAAAATTCTAGTGGGAGGTTCACTAAATGAGAAAATGGATGGATGGATGACAGAGATGGCAGGCAGACAGTGGAAACAGAGTGCTTAGAAGAAACTCAACAAAAGTGATGAGAATAATTTGAAACCTATTTTTTTTCCATCTCCACAACTTAAGAAGTTTTAAGCCTAGTTTAAAATGTAGTTAGCAGTAGTTTAATAACTGTCCATATACCCTTCACCTATCTTCTCCAGTCACTACTTAGCATTTTGCCACATTTGATTTATCTTTCCTCATAGGGATGGCTTTATTTTTCAGACATGTGAAAGCCACTTGGAGATATCAAGAAACACTACCTCAGCATACTTAAGCTTACATCTCCTAAATACAAGGGCTTTCTGCACAATCACGATGTTATCAGAAAACCTAAAAGGATAATGACACCTGTAGCATGTCATCGAATATCCAAACTGAAATCTCAGTTGTCTCCAAATAGCTCTAAGTGTCCCCCTCCCCAGTTCAGGCAATACAGTCACATTTGCTTGTTATGTCTCTTAATTTCCTCTTAACCTGAAAGAGTTCTGTCATTTACTGTTCAGTGTAGGGAAGATGTCTTCTAACGTGACCTACATTATGAATTTGATTGTTTCTTCCTGGAGTCCTTAACTTAATTGAGTACCACTTATCTTTTCTGTAAAGTGGAGGTTACTAAAGACTCAATTAGATTCAAGTCAAACAATTTTGACAATACTTAATAAGTGACATGTACTTCATTGCTGCATTGAATCTGAATGTAAGGAACCAGTTATTTGTTATGCTAAATCTGAATAACTGAGTTAAGGTGGTGACCACCCAATCAACAGGATTAAGTTAATTTTTCAGGGCCAAGTTCATTTTCTTTGTATATGTTATACAAATGTTCCCTAAGGCTTCCACCTATATCACAATATTATCTATTAATGACTCTTAAATGAGTTATTAGTGTATTGGAATTGCAAAACATTGTTTATTTTTTCTTCTTCTGACATTTCTATTATTAATCTTTGATGAAAAAAATCATGACTTGTGCTCATGATCTGTTCACCCCAACATTCTCTCCCTTTTTAAAGATTTATTTATGCATACAAGAACTGGGATACCGGCAAGAGGTGTGGGGGGTTGTGAAAGGATTCAGCAGAGACAGATTGGGGAGCAGAACAGGCAGATCGACTGAAATACACTACTGAGGGGAGAAGCAGGTGAGGCAGGAGAAATCTGCTGCATCATGTGGGTCACCTCCCTGGCTGGAGGATCGAACTTATGCCACAGTAGAAGCAAGATAGCTCCACAGTGCTGTACCTTGCTGTGCTACCAGAGCCCAATTTATTTTTTGAAAGAAATAATCTCCACATTTCTAGCTCTTCCTCCACCTCCTGCTCTTGAAAAATCTCTGTTGAGCACACTCTGTTGTGATTTCATCCTACTTTGCTGTTTAGTTTGCTTTTTTACTACTTTTTTGGATCCTGCACTTCCTCCACAACAGGACTGTAGCTAGATGTTTTTTTTTCTTCCTTCATTGCTCTTACTCATTCAGGGGTATACATATCACCTGTATGCTGCTAACCCCAAAATTAGTATCACCATCATTTCAAACTTTTTATCACCTTTATCCTAATCACGAGAAACCATCTGATTCTCTCTCCAGTTGATATGCCAAATCTATGTTCACCCAATATCTGCTGCCAGCTTTGTGGCTGATCCCTCTATTGCCCTTTGATTGAAGCAATTTTTCAAGACAGTTCCTCTCTACCAATATTTTCCTGCTTCAGTTCATTTTCTATTCAGTAGCAAAGTGCTCAGATTACATCATCATCTACTTAAAAGCTCTGTGTCATCAACCCCCCAACCCCCTTACCCACAAGCTGTGTGAGCTGGGATCACCTTCCCGTTCCAACAGCACCTGGCACCACTCTTCTCCTTCCATCAGTTCATCCTTCACTCCTGACTTAAGCCTCCACATATACCAACCTCTTCCCTTCACCTGGGGGCTCTTTCACCCACTTTAAAAAATTTTTTTTTTTTTTTTACAAATGTGATTTCTATTTAGTCATACCCCCTGTGAGAGGCAAAGGATTTAGCTCAGAGCAGGTCTTTAACAGGCAAGCTAACCCATCCTCATCTGAACACCCCAGGAGACAATATTCCTCTGCCGTAATCATTCTATGCACAGGGTCCTGGCCACTAAGGACCACCATTGCAGCCCAAACCCTGCTAAATTATTCAAGCTAGCCAAACAGAAACTGTTCACCTTGCTCTGCCTTGCTATTTCTGGACAAATCCCAGTAAAAGCAGAAGCCTAAAATTCCCCTTTGGACCTGCATGGCATGGCACATGCATGGCACATGTCCTGCCTCCGAAGCCTGTGAGTAGAATAAACTGGTCTCACTGTTTTTGTTAGTTTTTTTGATTTTCTGAGCCACTCTGTCTCCTCTTGTGACCATTTGACTGGTCATTTTCTTAAAAGATTTTTTTTTCAATTGGCTTACTTTGTCCTCTACTTTTTTTTTTTTTTTTGCTTTCCCTGTTCTTTTTCCTGCTCTTCTTTTCTTCACCAAACTCCATCCTTCTTTTTCCCTCCCTCCATTCCTTTCATTCCTAAAAGTATATTTCTCCACTAGAATATAAGCTCCTTGAAGGCAAGCCTTATCTTGTGTGTGCTATGATTCTGTTCTTGAGAAAATAGTTGTAGGTGCTCATCAATCATTACTCAATATGAAAGAGAAGACATGTTTCTTTTTAATCACCAGTGGATCCACCTCACACAGCATTCAGAGAAAAATTTGATTTCAAAGGTCAAAGATGAATACATCTGGTAATACAAGTTGTTGTTCATACTTTCAAGCAAGTGTGCACGATGTTAGAGTGTGATCTGAGTAAAGACGTGGGAGCAACAGCAGCAGCAGGATCTCCATGCTGTATGTGCATGGGTTTGCTCATGCATTTATGCATTTCCTTCGGAAACACAGGCCATTGTATTCATGGACATTTCACATATTTCAAAGATCAACATGACTTTGAAAAGGTGCATATTGAGAAATTGTCTTCCCATCTAATTTATACTATTTAGCGACACCAGTTTATTCAATTCTTATGTATCTTTTCAGCATTTTAATACAACTATGTATTTGCTACCGTATACATTTCTGCACATGTCTTTTTTCACTTGAAGATACTTTTTGGACATGTATTCATATCATTACAAAGAGATATTCATGAATTCTTTTTCATAACTAACTAGTATTTCCTAGGTTATTTAACTAGTCAAACTAGTTGCTATTACAGACACCCCTGCAGTAAGTAGTGTGTGCATACCTAATTGTGTACATGCATGTTTGAGTAAATGCATTTATAAGTTTGACAGATATTTCCTAACTCATCTAAGTAACTGTAACATCTATATTGTATTAATTCTGTAAACTATTTCTTGCTCTTATTTTTTAAATTTAGGATGTTGGAGTTCATATTACTTTCTAGGAGCTCATTACATAGGAAGAGTGGACTCATTTTTCCAGTACATAGCTCTGAATCATCAGTCATGTTCTCATGATAAGGTTTGAAAGTACACACAGAGGATGTTTCTCATAAGAGCAGCTTTTCTATCACTAATAGTATTGAATTTCTCGAGTCATTACTCAAGATATTTCTTAAGAAGTTCATTTAACAAGGAATGAGTAAACTTATCTCATGGACTCAATTCAGAGCCTCAAGCTGATCACCATAAACATGACTTCGATCATTCTACTTTGAAGGAAACTTGGAGATTTCTCCTTTAATATCAAATAGGAATCACAACTTTCAATTGACTTTGTCTTTCTGTTTCTATTAATCTTACATACAACCCTCTACAACATTCTTCAAGTCCTGGTACCTTCCCTAATTCGTGCTTCTCACTCACCATCCCTCTGCCAACCTTCAAGCAATTACCAGTTAATACCGGTCTGCTCAATGAATAAACCTCAAATCCATAAATTCGAAATTGTTGAGAAAAATTAATCCATACTGCTTCAATAATCACCGTAATTTATATCTCGCCCAGAATATTATAATAAAGACTTCCCACTATTCTCCCAGCCTCCAGGAGTCCTCTACCCTCTTTTTAATCTATTGTCATTGTTAAAGAGTAATGCTTGGGTCCTGCCATGCCTTTGGTTTCCACATGCCATCTGGGGTATAATTCAAGTTTCTAAACTTTGCCTATACCTCCAGATTCAGTTCTCACAATCTTCCTTCCAATCTTTCATGCTATAGGCCTGTGGTTTGCAAAGTTAGTCTCTGGACCAACAGTATTAAGCTTCACTCTTGAACTTGTGTTACACATTCTCAGGATCCCATCCAAATTTAGCCTGTCAGAAACTCTGGAAGCAGTTTACTTCCCCCGTCCTTTGCAGATGCTCTGTTGTCTCTCTATAGACATCACCAACCCTTCTGCTGCTGACTTCACACTTTTTTCTGGTCACACAGTCTGATAAATCTTTGTTGAATCAAATAATTGGTACTATGTTGGGTCTACCATGAGTTGTTATCCAATCTAGAGTCACTGTGGATTTATAGAATTTTGATGAGCGATCCTCTGAAGAGAATTAAAGTAGAAGATTATTACGGAAAAAATCTCTTCCTGGCAAAGTAGGGCCCCACATATCTCCCCCTATTCTCTTGGTATTTGCATGTTGAAATCTCAGTTTGATGTTCTCTGCTGCTAAAGATACTCAACCCAAGCAATTCCCAGCACACTGCAGGCTGCACAAGAAGGCCTAAGTGGGTATAGGTCTCTCCCGGGGTGGGCTACAGAAGGTAACTGGACAAAGTGCAGAACAATCAACATGTGGCTTCATGACTAGCCTTATTCAGGTGAAATTAAGACTTTTATTTAAATTCAAGTATATTACTGTTGTAGAATGATGTAAATCAGTGGTCAACTAGCTTTTTTCTCCTCCAAGCAGCCCAAGTCATGTATCAGTGATAGGTAGTCAACTACACCGAAGCTTTTAAAGTTGGCTCCTCTGGTTTAGGACATTTCTGAATGTTCTAAAATACAAATTCTCTCTAAAAACAGTTTCACTGACACATAATCACTTTTGGCTTGCTGTTTTCCCTCTACCACCACTTATTTTCCTGGAGATGACTCATGACACGTGTGATCATTGTGAATGAAAGATTGTATGATTATATACATGGTAAAGATACATGCCTTAAAATTTTCAGACTGTTTGGGAGCTCATACAATAAAAGCAAAGGCTCCTTCCGTAGTCACTGACCTCCCCATCACACTCAGGTCTCTCACTTGTAATTACTCTTCAGTTTGTGTCTAGATTACTTATGTGTGTGTATACACATATACATACAAGCACATATATACACATACACAAATAGACATGTGCACAACATATAATCCTGCTACTTTTTATACAATAGGATATATCATGCACATGTGCATCCCCCGAATAGCATTTTTTAAAAAGATTTCTTTTTATTTATTTATGCATATAAGAACTGGGGTATAGGCCAGAGGTGTAGAGGATGAGAGGATTCACCAGAGACAGAGTGGGGAGCAGAACAGATGGATCTACTGAAATACACTGCTGAGGGGAACAGCAGGGATATAGGAAAAGGTTTGCTTTGCCATGTGGGTTAGCTTCCTGGAGAGGGATCTAACTCATGCATCAGTGGCTGGTGATAGTTTGATAATGCTGAGACTTTAACCCTTGCTCTCCCAGAGAAGCCCAGCAGCATTTTTATTATTATAGATATTGGATTTACTAAATCCATATGTTGTCTTGCATTACTTACTGTTTTGCCAAATAGTACTCCATTGAGCCATAATAGCTAATCGAAAAAAAATCCTATTGTACATGTAAGAAAAGAAAAGGCAATATGGGATTTCTGGAACTCAAGATTTTGAATTAATGTGCCCTGCTCTATCAATAACAATAAGCCCCTTTTATGACACTAAGTTACTTAGTGGTCTCCGGATGAAGTCAATTTTGTTTCTTGTCAGAATATTTTACAGAATGACAATTAATAGCCTTCAAAGAATAGATTAGCTGTGGATGAGGACTACCAGTTACTTTATCCACAATCACACTTTGGGATAATAAGGTTCAATAAGAACAAAACTCAAACCCAAGCCTGTCATACATGTGTATTACCTAAAGGCATGAAAATCATACTGTGATCTGTTCAGTAAACTCAGAAATTGCAGATCTAGTCTCTGTAACTAAGCTTTGTATTTCCACAAGCATGTACCTAAAGGTTTAGTATACCACAGAGTTCTGAAGGGAGGACTCAGCCCACCTCAGCTCAAGAAGTAGAATCCTCCTTGATCAATATTGTAGGCATAGTCCATGATATTGCTCCAGAGACAGTGAAATGATCTGAAGGTTTGTGTTACCTGCAAGTTCATGTTCAAGTTCTAACCCCTAGTGTGACTGGATTACTAGGTGGAGGTTTTTGGGAATTGATTAGATGATACTGGTGGGGCTCCATGAACAGAACTAATGGCGGTTTAGGAAGTGGCTCTCACTAGACATTGGGTCTGCTTGTTCCTTGAACTTGGACTTTCCAGTATCCAGATCTTTGAAAAGTTAACATTTGTTGTTCATTATCCATACAGTTTATTATTATTTTTTGTCTGCCTTGTTACAGGAGCCCCAATAGGCTAAGACAACCAGGACCCCACTTCACAGTGTGAGGATGTTGGTTTTCTTGCTTTTGCTCTTACTCTAGAGAGACTTGGAACCACTTACACAAATGATGTGTTGGTAATCCATATGTTTTAGAGAAAACTGGATTCACAATGAATTATTGTTTTTAATATCTTAAGCTAAAGAGTTAAGATTTCCAGATGTGGCTTTAGACTGTGATACTTGTTAGAGTGGTTTCCAAAGTTTGAATTTTTTTAAGATTTATTTATTTATGCATACATAGCTGGGGTGCATACAGGCCAGAGGTGCCCAGGTGGTGAGAGAGTTCACCAGAGGCAGAGTGGGGAGCAGAACAGGCAGATCAACCAAGTACACTGCTGAGGGGTACAGCAGGTGAGTCAGGAGAGGTGTGCTGGGCCGTGTGGATCACCTCCAGGGCTGAGATCGAGCTCATGCTAAGTAGCTTTAACTCACTGAGCCACCAGGAGGACCCAAAGTTTGAAATTTTTTAATAATAGATTAAAAAATTTATTTATTTGGGTATTTGAATTACTGACAATTAAATTTAAATGACACTTAGCCACTTCTAAGATTTCAAGTTAGCAAGGGCAAGCACATAAGCTGTACCTGCAATGAAGAAACATTAAGCAGTGTATATATATCATTGCACTTTAATCAACTGCTCAACTTTTCTTATCTCCTCTTCAGACTAAGCTGGGAGGCAGGAAATACACTGGCAATGAACATACACTAGAGTCATCTGACTTTAAGTCCAAATGGAGTTCCTGACACTTCTTAGTTATGTAACCTGCAGTGAGCTATTACATAACCTCTCTTATGCATTACTATGCTTATTATAAAAGAGTTTAATAAGAAGCAAAATGCAAAAAAGCATGTAGAATGCCTAATACAGTATTACTATTCATCATTCATTTCTTTTTATTCTCCCAAATTTCATTCTCCTAAATTCACAACTTCCTCCAGTCTATTCTTACAGAGCAACTATTAAGTACAAAGTTCTGTGGCTGACACTGGGAGACCGAGTGATTAATAAGATAGGAATCTCTCTCCATAATGAAACAAAAACCTCAGATGGAGGTTCAGGTTTAAATAGCTGACTGATGTTTATTGACTTCTTACTGTACCAAGCACAGTATCAGACACTTGACAGTGACATTTGACATTGTCACTTATAAGGTAGATTTTTTTTTTAAGATTTATTTATTTATGCATATAGAACTGGGGTACAAGCCAGAGAGGCAGGGGTAGTGAGAGGATTCACCAGGGACAGAGTCGGGAGAGCAGAACAGGCAGACTGATGAAGTACACTGCCAGAGGGGAGCAGTGGGGAGGTCAGGAGAGGTCTGCCATGCCATGTGGCATGGGGCTGAGGATAGAACTCACACTGAAGTGGCTGCAGCTAGCTAGCTTTCAGTGCTGTGTCCTAACCTGTTGTGCCACCACAGGTAGATGCTCTTTTAAAGCACAATCTAAAGTGTCAGAAAGATAGTCAAGTTGGACTGAAACTGGGACAGCTTGAGCCCCAAACTCTGCACACATGCCTATACTATGTCTTCTGAGCCCTAAGCTTTGGGAGCACTTTTCCCTTCTTCATTTCTCTGTTTCCAAGTCCTAATAAAAACAGCATTGAATTCCTCCATTGCTTGAATTAGTTTAAAATGACTCACCTTAAAAACAAATATCTTATTAATATAACTCTAGAGGTGACTGTATAATAGACCTTCCACAACTTTAATAGAGCCCACATAGTGAGGGCACTGGCTCTGGACCCAGGTTGCCTGACTACTATTCATCAGCGGTGTGATGTAGGGCAAATTACACAGCCAGTCTATACCAGTTTTCTTGCCTATAACATTGGAAAGTCGCCCATCTCAGAGCTTATACTAAGAAATAAGAGTTAATGTACATAGGTGTAGTTCTAAGCCTAACACCAGGTCCACAGCAGTGCTGCCTAACTGACAGGCTTCATTTTTCTTCATTTTTCATACCATAATTAGGCATTCATATAACAATCATTTATCCCATATGCTGAGAACCACCTTTAATTTTTTAATATTTCCAGATCAAAGCACTGTTCTTGCAATAAATAAATACTCCGTTGAATTAAATATAAATATTATTCGTTTTCTAGCTTGTTGGAAAATGAAAATTGATGCCTGAAGCCACTATTTGCTCTACCCAACCTCGAGAAGTCTTCCCCAAGCCTAGCCACTTTCTTTCCAAGCCAGACCTTGCATTCTTCTCCTGACAGGAATTGAAGACCCAGAGAAAGAACTTTTGAAAGTTCTGCTTCCCAAAGAGAATTTATCCCTCCCCATCATTCTGCTCTTCTTCCTGTTTCCTACTCTATTTCTTTCCCTTCTCCTGAATTTTCTTTATCCACCAATAAAAATCCAATTTTATTTACACCTCCACTAAGTCCTTGACTATCTGGAGAAATATTTCTCTTTGATTATCTTTGTTTATCCTAAGTAACCTTCCCTCTCACCTCACTCAATGCTCTGCCAGAAATCAAATTGGTGCTCTGAACTCTAACCCCAGGCTCTGCCTGACCCCTTCAGTCTTTCTGAGGAGTTGAGATAGAATTCCGCCCTGCTGTTAGCAACAAACTCCCTCCATCATCCCACTAACAATGCGGCTGTGTTCTTACCACAACTGCCAAAAAATCACCAGCTCTTAACCCACTGCTCCAGGTTCGCTCTCTATAAGTTGAACCTTGCATGGAGGAAAAACAGGAGTGTGTGGTGTGTGTGTGGGGGGGGGGGGGGGGGCCATCCCTCTTTTACTCTGAAAGGAACGCCAAAAGTTGACCTTGAGACCTTGAACTCTGGGCGGCGGGGCGGGGCCTGGACACCACACGGCTACGTGCTGGCGGCGCACCTGTCCCTGACGTAGGCTGCAGGGCGGACACCAATCAGAGGGAGGAGCCGGAGCCCACCCCACTCGCCGGGCCGGACCTGGCGCGCTGGGCGCCAGCTAGTAGTCGCGGGGAGCACAAGGCATGGGGAAACTGGTGACACTGACCCTGCTGGGGGCCTTCCTGGCCCTACTCGGGGAGAGGCTTGTAGCGTTTAGGTGAGTTGGCATCTTGATGGGGGCGTCCTCAGTTCTTTTCTCTCCTTTAACAAAGTTAGATGAAGAAATGCTCTGTGCCAGCTGCTTGTCAGGTAGGAAAGAGCAGTTTTACAATCTCACTCCCCTTAAAGAGCACTAAAGTGAAAAGTGAACTGACTGTTTGCTTTTCCTAAGAAGGTAGGGCAGAAATGTCCCCGCTGATTTTTTTTAAAGAAATGCACCCCGCTTTTATTTTCTAGGTCTCCCTTCACCTATTGCTCTCCAAAAACCTCTGTTGGGAGCACTGGTCTCAAGGGAGGGGTGGGGATGTTTAGGACTCACTCAGCATCTTGCCCAGATCAAGTTAAAGGGCCAGGAGTACTGGATTACAGAAATCACCCAGATGACAGGATTTGCAGATTAGAAAAGGCCAGTTGACAGATAATCGCATTTTTCAAAATGGGACACCTAGTGGTGTTGATGGCCATCTCAGAAATATTTTTTTTTTTTTTTTAAGATTTATTTGTTCATACAGAACTGGGGTACAGGCCAGAGGCTCAGGGGTGGCGAGAGGCTTCACCAGAGACAGAGTGGGGAGCAGAAACAGGCAGATCTTCGAAGTACACTGCTGAGGGGAGCAGCGGGTGGGTCAGGAGAGGTCTGCCATGCCATGTGGTCACCTCCGGGGCAGGCGGGAGTCGAACTCATGAGGAAGCGGCTTTAGATTCTCAGTGCTGTGCATTTACCCGCTGCGCCACCAGGGAGGGCCCATCTCAGAAATATTTAAGGACAAACTAGGTTAAGCTGAAGAAATGTTAGGTGGTGATGTGCATCTCTCAGTGGATTTTGCATTAACTTTGGGTTACCCTTGGGTTGCTTTGTTTTTTTAATTTCCTTAAGTAGCCCTGGTCCCCTCAGCAGTTCACACCAAGAATCTGCTGAGGAACCTGATCCTCCTGGCAATACTTTCCAGACTGAATGTGTTTATTGTTAAATTTGCTCACAATGCACTCAAGTGAGAGAATCCTTAAAAATGATAATTACAGAGTAGATCTAAGGCATATGATTTAAAGTAACAGTGAGATACAACTAAGTAGAGTCTGAATATAACTTAACAAAAATTAAAAAAAACTTAGGAGATTCAGGTAGGAGAATGTTTCACTGTGGAAACAAGAACACAATATTGAAAAATATTGAAACTGTAGTCAGTTTAATGAATTTACTTACTTAATAAGTTAGCATAACATGTTAAACACCAGTTAAAGTTAAAGCAAAAGCTACATGGCTTAACCATTAGATGACCCTATAGAGTTTTGGGAAAGCAAACTTGGAAAAATGGCCAAAAAGCAAGTTCATATGGAATTAAGGGAAGAAAGAGCAGCTTTATAATGGACAATGCTTTCAGAAATTAAATATTCCCATATTTTGTACATTTAGATTAGTAGCACTCAGCTATTAAATAGTGTCACTGGCCCTCCCTGGTGGCTCAGCCGGTTAAAGCACAGCACTCAGAAGCTAAAGCCACTTCCGCATGAGTTTGATTCCCGCCTGCCCCGGAGGTGACCACATGGCGAGGCAGACCTCTCCTGACCCGCCCGCTGCTCCCCTCAGCAGTGTACTTCATAGATCTGCCTGTTCTACTCCCCACTCTGTCTCTGGTGAAGCCTCTCGCCGCCCCTGAGCCTCTGGCCTGTACCCCAGTTCTGTATGAACAAATAAATAACTCTTTAGAAAAAAATTAGTGTCACTGATTGGGACAGCAAAGTGATGTCCATGTATAATTGTGTTTTAGTCCTTCGATAATCACTGGGTAAGGTTAGGTGATACAGGTGAGTTACTCACATAGTGTCCAGTGTAAATATATAAAAGGAGATGCCTACTTATCTATAGTTTCAATTATTCATCAGCATGTTAAATCCATAAGTGAAGAAGAGTTGATGAATATAAAAGTGATTAAAGGCCATGCTTTGACATTGATTTTAGATATTACTCATTGATCCACAGTGGTTTTATCTTTTACAGAAAGACAATTAATGCAAATCGAGAACTGGAGCCAATAGAACCCCAGCACTGCCAACTTATTGAGGGGCTTGGTATGTATGTGACAGTACTCGTAGGGACTGGCACCATTTCTAGGTGGCCATCCACTGAACTGAGCTGGCTAACTGATTTAATTCCCTCTGACTCCTCCAACCCCCTTCTTGGGGGCCTCTGCCCTATAGCCAATACCTCATTTAGATACAGGGCACTACTACTCAGTGGCGAGGCCCTACTAAACTCTCCTTCTGTCCCCTCTGTTTTCTCAATTTTATCCTTTCATCTCTCCTTTCCTTGATAACATTCCTAGCTTCATAGATCACCACCTCCAAAGTTCAAGTGCCAAAAGCAATAAGAGTTCTGATTCTCAAGAACCTCAGCGCATATTGAGACATCTTTTAAAAAACTAATTGAAAACCCATAGCCAAATCTCCAATCTTCAAACCACAGGCCTTCTTTTCCAGTCTGAAAGCTACTTTATATTTCTGTCATTTCCTCCCTCACATCCCCAGCCACAGCCAGCACTTACAGATGTCTCCTAGGCGTGGTACCCCCATTCTCAAAGCATTCAAAATCCAGGAGCCCTTTGCTCCATGAGACCTGTTGGCATGTCCCTCTTCTGTGCCCCCTTCCCAGGGCTGATACCACCTACTCAGCACTATTACTGAGTCATACTCCAAGCCGCCCATTCTCCCTGATGTTGCTACCAGAAAAAAATCCAACCAGATTCTGTTCACCATTCTGGGAACATGTTCTTTCACTGGACACTTTGGCTTGTGAAATTCTCTCTACTGAGTCCTTCATTTCTTCTGGCTGAAATCAGCTCCACATTCCTCTTCTACCTATGGCCTCTTACAGCATCTGAAACTGAATCACTTGCAACATCTGCCTCTTGCTTTCCTTTATTGCTAGCAGGGATTATTGTTTCTTTCATTCTCAAACTGTAAGCTCCTGGGGTCTAAGGCTATGACTTATTTATCAGTACATCACAGGGTGACAAGATACATTATTGTGACAGAGTTAGCATGTTATTTTTCTTTACATACACTTAGAAAGAATAATAGTCCCTTTTGATGTTGGTTTTCTGTCTTTCCCCACTAACTGCTCCAAAACATAGCCTGACACTTAGGCACTCTTGTTTTAGCAAAGATTTGCAATGCTGACTAGAAAGCAGAAGGAATGAAAAACAAACTCCTTACTGACTTTTACTTTCAAAGTCCTTCTAAGTATTGTGGTACAGAAAGGATAAGAACATGAGGGTTTTAATTTTAAAGAACGGGCATATTTGCCCCATTCTGCACAGCATTCTGGGTGAAGAATAAGACCTCAGAAGGCACAGTCATATGGCTTATTTAGGGTGGCTGAATCCTTTGTATTGTGTGTCCAGCCAGAGCACCCATGTAGCAGAATTAAAGAGACTAAGTGGGCTTGACAGTGTGTACTTCAGTGGTAATTAATGTAGCATAAATGTGGCATGGACTTGCCTAAATATTCTGCTTGGTGTTGAAACATTCCACCTATCATCTTTGTACAACTTTGGCAGAAGGGGACCCAGTAATGACTCAGAATTTTCTTCTAGTTTGGTGGAATGTAGGCTTAGGGTCAGATTTAATGATTTTTAAAAATAAGGAAATGTCACACTGACTTGCTGTTTGTGGAGAAATGTGCATATTTACTATATATGTCTCTTCAAAGATGTGAACTTGGCAAGTAATTTCGAAGAACAGTTAGACAAGATGATTGCCTTGTAGTTGAATAATTCAAACAGATTTCAGAAACTAAAATGATGCTAAGATTGTAAGACAGACCAACAAACAGTTTGATTACAGATAGTTTGAAGAACTTAAATGATTAGAAACTGGCTAAAGAAAATATTGTCAGGTTATTTCTTTTATGTAGTTATAAGAAATAAGTACATTTTGTATCAGGAGAACTAAACAAGTTAGAATGATCATAAATTATCTCTTAATAGCATAATAACACCATATATACATTATATATAGAAAGATCTCTGTGTGTATATATATATGTATATATGTATGTGTGTGTATATATGTATATATGTGTGTGTATATATATTTAAATGGTGCCATATCAAAAGGCTGATTGTCTAAGAACATTCTGTTAAGTCCTTTACAGACATTTGTATGACCCTCTAATCAAACTGTAGGATGTGTGTTGCAGTCTGTACTTTGCAAATCAAGAAATTGGCACACAGAGAGTGAAGTTACTTACCTAGGGATCTAGATTTCTAAACTCCCAGAACTCTGTATGCTGAGTAAACTGCTGTAGATAGCCAGACAACCAACAGAGTTCTCTGCTATTAAAGAAGACTCAGAGTCTAAATGAATTTGCAATTGAGAGCAGCTCGCCTTTCACTCTCCTAGTTCACGCTTATATTAAAGATATGAACAAAGGAACAAGAAAATAGTGTGCAAATGTGTTTATGGTTATATAGATTGATAAATTACTGCTGGAACAAGTTTTTTTTAGTAAAACAGGGAGCATGTACACATCCTCAGAGAACAGGAGTCCGTTCTGGGAAGAGGTTCTTTTTGCAGAACTTCTAACCTCCTAGAACTCCTTATGCAGAGTAAACAGGTACTCACAAAGAACTCCAACTCCCTTTAGCTCAGCTGGCTACCAACTGTCTAGAATTAGAGAGATGGCTTAAATAATCCAGAGATAAGTTTCAAGTACTCCATGACCCAACTATTTGATGAGTGGAAGGCTTTGTGAAGCAATGGGAACCCCCTGAAGGATTTCTGTGTGGTATGCTGTAACAGAGCTGGGGGAAAATTCTGATTTGTGATTGATTCTTCCTCCAAATTTAGACTTTTGTGGTTAATTTTATTGGTGGAAGAAACCCTTTTTTCTTTCCTAGAATCCTTTTTTGGGAAGTTTGAAATCTGAAATAGCCCTATATTTCATAATTCATACCACTATAGATCTCTGTATAGTAGGCCCATCTCTTTTCTAAGGCTTTCCGAGTCAAGGATTGTTTAAACCTTGAAGTTACTTGGCTAGCCTTGCCATTTAATTAAAACTGCACTTGAAATATGAATACCTTTATTAGGTTTTCCCTGGGCAGGATCTTAAGCAGGTAACCATTCTATTTGGTATCTCTATGTCACTGCTCTTTCCTTTGGCCCCTCTGGTAGCTTATAAGACATGTTTCAAATCCATAATAGACTCCGTTTATTTTCTTAGCTGGCTGTCAGGACCTTCTCTCCAAGATGTGAAATGATGGTCATATTGACACTAAGGTTTCAGTGTGACCCTTTCTCAGGATGCCTGTAGGGAACAATGGCAATCCAAAGAAATAAAGTTGCATGCAGTGAGAGCATTGATAGTTTAAAAAGCAGTCAAGTCCTATTCCTTAGACTGATTTTAGACTTAGCTGTAGGGTTTTAATGATATGTTGTACACAGGCTAATGTGTGCATGGGGGAGGACTTTCAGGAGGGTGTCCTGGGAATTCTTACTCCCCAGAGGTGCCACTATTGCAAAGATGCACTGCTTTCCTCCTGTGGGCACAGCCAGTATGGCTTGGGAGGGGTTCTGGAGACATGAGAATTGTGTAGTACTTGCTCATGGATGGAGCAAGTGAGTCAAGAGAAACACAACCGCGTTGATAAAAGCCCACACCTGTTGATTGTGCACATGGAATAAATGCAGGACTGGAGAAAGAGCCAAGGGAAGACAGAGCTGGTGAATATCCACATTCAGGACATAGGAGGGGTGGAGTTTAGGGAAAAGGAAAACAAGACCCTGTGCTCAGAGTATGGAAGAATATCTAAAAAAAGAATCAATGTATTGTATCCAGTGCAAATCTGAATTGCTTCCTTCCATTCATTTGAATCCAGTTTCAATTAGAGTATGTCACATGCAAATAGTGCTACATGTTATGTCACATGCAAATAGTGCTACATCTTTCAGGTCAAGATACCATTGATGGCCAAATCTGGCTGATCTGGATGCTTAGAAAATAAAAAATTTTGATTGATTTTCAGATCATTAGTTGGGGGTCTGTTACAACCTTTAGTGAGTAAATATAATTCAATCTCTGTTCTGCCTATTTTTCATTAATCTGTTGGTTCAAATTTGCTTTTTCTTTTCCTTGTCCTACATTTTTTGCATTCTTCCCTAGCTTCCCCCAATTGTTTTGATATCCTAGTAACCTATTACCCCAGGAAACCTTTTCCCCACATGTTCCAGTTACATAACTAGGGAACAGACTAACCCAAAACTTAGTAACATAAAATGGCAACAATCTTTTCTCTCATAAATCTGTAATTCTGGCAGAGCTTAGTGGAGACAGCTCATCTCTGCACTTCCTGCATCAGCTCAAAAGGCTGTGAACTGAAATCACAGTAGAGACTAGACAACATTCATATTTATCTCCCCAATCCCTTCCTTCTCACCTCCTTTCCCTTCCAATTCCTTCCCATTCCTTCCTTCTCCTCCCTAGGTGCTTGGAGAGAAAGGCATCTATGGAGAGAGGCAGCTATGGATGTGGCTTTGTCTGTCCTGTGGATCACTTTTACCCCATTCCTTCTGACTAAGTAGTTCCAAAGGTCATGTTCTTTGGAAGAACTGGGAGAAGACTACCGATATTGCTGCATGATGGAAGACTGAACTCTTCATGTTGGTTCCAAAATTTTTGTGAAATACAATTTGCTACAGCCATTGCCTTTACCCTTAGCCACATCTGCTTGGGTCCAATTCCCTGCTATGCAAGGTTCTTTTCTCATTCTGTCTTCAATCATAATTAATTTCTTATGGACACTTTCCATAGAAAAATGCTCAAGACCAATTTCAGAAAGATTTTATTAAAGTCTTAAATTCACTTATATTTAATAGTCCATACTCAGACCACGTCTTTATAAAAAAGAACAATTACTCAATTCCCCAATATGATTGGGTAGTAGTAGATTTTTAAGCCTTGACAGAAAGGTGGAAGAGGAGAAATATTTGACTGAGAGGCCTTTAAGAGACCTTGCCACTGATGTCTTTCTAAATGTTATCACTTGATTGAGTGATTAGTCTTACATGGGGAATAAAGCTGAATCTCTCAGGACATGGCCTGGAAGTTTTTATTTAAAGAATAAATCTAGGACACAATTTTATCATTTGCTGCCTTTTTCTCCTGAAAAATAGAGTTCTAAAAAAGAAACTTAAATATTTAAGGGATTTGATTCAGGTTTTATTGTAGAGTAGTATGCCTGTAGGATTCCTAAAAGTTAACATAGTTTCCCAGGTAAATAGCTGAAAAGTGGATGTAGTTTTCAAAGGAAGTTCAGAGTTTCAGTGGTGGGATTTATTTTTTATGCCTTCATACTTGCATCTTTCTGATCCTTCACTTCTTTTGCAGAAAATGGCTCTGAAGATATTGATATTCTTCCCAATGGGCTGGCTTTTATCTCTAGTGTAAGTATTTTCCATGCCCCTCAGATGCTGTTGTCAATAACTATATAGATAGTACGTTAATGGTGCCTACTACATCTGCCAGATGGACTCTTACACACCTATACCACCTGCAGGTAAACCAGTTGACTAAAAAAAAAAAAAAAAGCCGAAACAAGATTCTGGAGGGCTACTCAGGACACCACAGGCTTGCCTGCCACATGGTGGACAGCTCCTTGTGGGCAGTTACATTCCCAGTAGGGTCTCGACAAATGTATATTGATCTTTCAATTCTAAGATTCATCTTCAGATTTGTCCTGTTGCTGTTCCTTCCCATTAATGTTCTGTTTGAATGAGTTTCAGCCTCTGTAGTATCTTCTCACTAACTAGTATTCCTCTCTCCTTGTCAGTCTGTGTTTGGAGCTCCATAAGTATTTGTGACCAAAATGTTAACCATATCACTTAACTCAAAACGCTGATCACTTTCCAAGATGGGTAGAGAGGATAGCCTGCATGTTATTCCTTAAAACCACCTTCCCAGGTGTGGGATTATCAGTAGGTTATGGGGGTACAGGGCATGGGCATTGAATTTCAGTAAATTAAAATGTATATGTTGTGCAGGTATTGAAAATTCTTATGTACTTACTGTTAAGCCAGTGGCAATCTGAAATGGAGTCTAGGATTTTGAAAAACTTGATTATTTTCAGAGTGATTCTGCTTGTTGTCATTACATGTCTAGCATTCCATTTTTGGCCAATAAAATATCATGAAACATGAGTTTTTAAAATTTGAATCTTTTTGGCCAAAAGGCAGGCATGTAATACCCCTCAGTGGCCTAAATCTCTTAAGTTCTTAAGTATATACATGATAGTCAACATTTCCATTGGATTTTAATTTGCTACTGGGGATGGTATATGTGGAGTTGGGTATGTGGGAGGGTTTTTATTTCTTTGGTTTTATTCTTCCAAAGCCAAAGATAAAGCACAGCTACCTAGAAAAACTTGTTGACTTAAGCTTTCTATTGCCCAATATAGATTTCACTATAAAATGATTATACTACAGCTAGAAGATTTCCCTGTTATTAAGAAATGGTATTTGTAGTTATACTATATTCTTCTTTTCTATTTTCACTAGAATTAAAAGTACCAAATTATTACTACTCAGAATAGATTTTCATCACAAGTAATTCCATGAGAAATGTGACAATGAAGCTTTGAGTAACAGAGCTCTTTTTATAAACTTACAAATAACTCGTATTTAGAGGCTGAGGATGACATTCTTTGCTTATTTTTAATCTTTCTGAACAGAAATAAATTCAGTTCTTGCTCTTTTTTTATTTCTTTTAATGCCCTTTCTTGCCATCCTAGATGTGTGGAAGCTGCTGATTTAGAGGGCAATTCTTTGCAATAGCTAGTTAGATTATTTCAAGGTGCCAAACTGCAGCTTGCTTCCTCACATATGGGATGTGGCCTGTTTGCTTTTGCTTGCAAGATTACTTCCTTCTCACATGTAACCAGCTATCTCCCATTCTCTATGAAATTTCACTGTGGTGACACATGTATTCCTCAGAAAAGTCTTCCCTAATACTCTCCTGGGTGAGGTGCCTTTCTGTGGTACCCAACATCCTCCGCACTTAGGCTCGTACATAACACATTTGCTTGCTGCCTCAATGCTGGATTTCAGCTCCTTAAAGCCAGGACTGTAGAGTATTCATCACATGCTCAGCACCTAACACACAACCCAGCACACACAAGTGACTGACTTGTCAGGGAACGCACATGACAGAGAATGAGAGCAGTAGAGGCTGTCAGTGCCTGCTCACACATTCCTGTAATCTGTAGGGAAAACAAAGATACCTGCACCTCCATGTGACTTTCACCATTTTCATAGGTGAAGAGAATCAAAGAATTGTTTACAATCATTTGCCACAAATTCCTACTCAAATTCCTTACACAGAAATCCAGGTAAGCAATTTATTATGAAGCCATAATAAGTGAAGTCATTTAATGTTTCATTTATCATGATAATAACTCGAAACCAGAATTGTTTACAATACCCCACCCTTCCCTATCTCTCTATTAGGTCATTTCCATCTCTGAAGCAACCAGTCTTTCTACCAGCTAGCAGTTCTTACCCTCGCATGTACCCAAGTGGCCAATGCCCATGAGCTTGTGAACTGCCTTCCTGAACAATAGTCTCTAATGCCCAAACTCTCCTTATGGTGTGGCAAATATTCTATGCAATTAGCAAGCTGAGTGATGTAGGCAATTCGAGTCTTAGGTTTAATTTCCCTCCAGTTTAAAGGAAAGGTATGGTATTAGATAGTGCTGACATTTTTTTTTTCCAGAGTTACCATTACCTAAGCCATTGAGCTTGATGACAAATTGACTATGGGAGGAAACGTAGATTTTGAGACTGAACTCTACAACCTGGACAGCAATGTCCTTAACCAGTAAAGTTTGGAGAATATTTGTTTCAATGGGAGAATAAGCTATTTGTCTGGCCATTTGCCAAAAGTAAGTGGTAAAGTAAGAGAGAGAGAGGATGTAATTTCTAAGGATCTGGAGAACAGGAACCAAATAAACAGGCAGTAGAGTTAACTTAAGAACAGAAGAGGAATACTCCGTGCTTGAGAAAAGAGGGGAAAATGAGGATTTTCGCTAAAAGTGAGGAATGACAGTGGCAGACAAGTGGAATCAAGAAATTCACATGAATGGAATAACTTATTAGAGAAATTGGAAGTGATACATTGAGAATAAAGAGGAAAAAGATATTTGCTTTGGGAAATAATGAGATTAATTTAGATTAGCTACTTGGAGAAATGCAATAGATGACTGGTAAGAATGATAAAAAATATTACTAAACAATATCGAACATTTGGTTGAAGGTGAAATGATAATTGTGGTGGAGTTTTCACCCTGATCTTAGACTAACCCTATGTGAAAACCAGACCTCATCTGATGAATGAGTAGCACCTCATTTAGAAGCACAAGATGTGTGAGGGAAGTCAGGTTTCCAATAAGATTTAGGCATAGAGTGGCTAGTCTAAGAAAAATTTGATGTAGGTATGGTTGTTCAAAGCTGAAGATCAATTCCCTTGGGGTGCAAGAGTGGGGTAGAGACAGTATTATGAGTATGTATGTGTGTGTTTAAAAGAACAAGAGTTGAGAGGAGAGAGCTAGAGAAGGTAGGTTTAAGGGAATCTGATTATAAATAGAAATGCAGGTGTAAGAAAGACTCAAGCTTATTGATAAAGACATATATCAGAAGGAAAGGGTAGGGATATAGGATAGGTTTGGGCTGAGTTTTGTAATTGTTCTTGGTTGAAGCACTCCCCAGGTTTGATACCGTGACCTGGAATGCAGAACAGGCCCAAAGCATCAGGATGTTGTTTATTATTGGTTGATCAATAGCTGGCTCTTCCAGTAGAAAGAGCCACCGTCCAATGAACTTTTTGAACTACTTGAAGAAGTCACGTCATATCCAAAATTTCAGACATCTACAAGAGTAAAGTAGGTCAGAGATAGTCAACGCTATGTTAATTCTTGGATGATTCCATCTGCCACTACACAGCATAATGGATCTAAGAATGGGAGCAATACAGTGAAATCATGTACCATGTGCCCTTTCTCTCTACATCAAGGAAGGTTATTGTAGAATGTCAAAAGTAAAGAATCTTAGCAATTTACATTATAATTTGAAGAACCCGAGGCAAGGCAGGCCAGGGACTTACACAAAGTTACATAGCCTTGGCCCTCTCTGGTGGCGCAGCGTGTTAAAGCACAGCACTGAGAAGCTAAAGCCACTTCCGCATGAGTTCGATCCCTGCCTGCCCCGGAAGAGATTCACCCACCTGCTGCTCCCCTCAGCAGTGTACTTCATCAATCTGCCTGTTCTGCTCCCCTCTCTGTCTCTGGTGAATCCTCTCACCCTCCACATCTCTGGCCTGTACCCCAATTCCATATGAATAAATAAATAAATCTTTAAAAAAAGTTACATAGCTTTGTTTCCTGCATTACACGTTTTGGCTTAACCCTTTTCTTGACATTTAAGTGAATATGGATTCTTCCCATATTCCCATTCCCAGCAGCTTTTGTGATATTAGTCATCGCTCAGATTGGATAGTGGTAACAGCTGACAGTGAAAAATTCCAGAAATCTGAAAGAAATGGATTGGAACATTTGTTAGACTTTAAGGTTCTAGCTTCCATATGAAAACATTTTGATAGTTATATGTATCTGCTCCTCTTTTTCCCTCTCTTCTTTTTCAGGGGTTAAAATACCCAGGCATGCCAAGCTTTGCTCCTGATGAACCAGGACAAATCTTCTTGATTGATATGAACAAACAAAAAACAAAGGCCCAGGCACTATCTATCAGTGATGGTTTTGACAAAGGATCATTTAATCCACATGGAATTAGTACTTTCATTGACAAAGGTAACGCCTAATTACATAAGAATGCAGGGAAAATGAGTGGAATATAAACTAGTCACCCCAACTACTGAAATGCATGTGAAATAAGGAAGATGTTGTTTTATCAGAATGATGGATGTGTATTTGTAAGGTAATAACTGCACATGAAAATATTTTTTTAAGAGATTAAAGAAGGAAAAATAAAATACAGTCATTCTTTTCATCCTTTCCTCTTTTCTTTTCACTTGACCATCTCAATTAGTTTGAGTGCTGAAATCTAGTGTATAAACTGCAGGTTCTTTAAAAAATAATTGTGTGACATTAAAAAAAAAAAAGAAGATAATAGATAATTTGACTGTCGATATATAAAACTTAAAAAGACATCATCAAAAAAATAAAAAATAACCCAAAGAATGAGAGAAAAGATTCACAAATCATGTATCTGATAAGAAGCTTATACACAAATATATAAACAATTCTTACAACTCAACGACAGAAAGACCAATATCCCAATTTTAAAAATTGTACAAAGGATCTTGCATCTCTCAAAAAATACAAATGGCCTTTAAAGACATGAAAAGATACTCAAAATTCTTAGTCATTAGAGAAATGCAAAGCAACACCACAGTGAGATACTACTTCACACTCACTTGGATGACTATAATAAAGACAGACAATAAAGGTTGGCAAGCATGTAGAGAATTTGAAACCTTCACAGTTTGCTAGCAGGATTGGAAAGCTGTTTGGCAGTTCCTCAAAATGTGAAATATAATTACTACATAACCCAGAATCTCCACTGCTTGGTGTATACCTAAGAGAGTTGAGAATGCAGATACATACTAACACATGTATAGAAATGTTCATAGCAGCATTATTCCTAATCTCTGAAAATAACTCAAATTCCCATAAACTAATGAATGCATAAACAGAGCTATTTATACAATGGAATGTCATTTAGCTACAACATAGATAAACTTTGTATACATTATCTTAAGGCAAAGCATTCACTCACTAAGGTCACATATTGCATGATTCCATTTATAGAAGTGTCCAAAGTAGGCAAATTCCTAAGTCAAAAAAATAAGATTATCGATGCAAAAGGGCTGGAAGGGAGTTGGGAATGGAGATTGAGAGCTAGTGGGTGTGGGATTTCTTGTTGGGGTGAGGAAAATGTTCTGCAACCCGTTAGTAAGGTTGCACAACTCTTGTGACTAACTAGAAACCACTAGACTGTTCATTATTTAAGTGTGAATTTATGGCAAATGAATTATATCTCAAGAAATCTATTCTAAAAAATAAAATAGATGCTTTAAAATGACAATTTCCAATATCATTTTTTGCTTATTCATTGCTCTTAATTTCAGACAAATTTTTAAATATTATAGGTCTATTGTGGGTACATACAGAATGCACAGAAAAATAAGAACAGTGAAACCTCATTAATAGTAATTACATGAAGGGAAGGCGGATTGGAGTGTTGAAACCTAACATTTTTAAAGAAATGTTGTTCTGATTTTTCCAAATGTATACTGGACTTACAATGTGTTATTGAGTATAAGATTTCTGGAGTGTATTTAATGAACAAAAGAGAGATTAATAATGGTTTCTGTACACTTAACCAACGGATCTTTGTTTAATTCCTTTAGTCTGTCGTACTATAGACTTGCTCATTTTAAAATAAATGGGGACCTTTAAAATGTTGCAATAATACTTTATTAAGTAGGCTAAATATGTCATATATTTCTTATTATATACTGTGTAGTGCATAGCAAGTCCCACTTTAAAAGATAATTGTACCCAACGATTTTGCATTAGGTTACAGTTTACAAAGCATTATGTATATATAATTTATTTAATTATCATAATAAAATAATAGGTCCAGTCTTCACATTTCCCTTCTTTCCATTCCATTCCATGAACTCATTACGACATCCTGTCTTAATTAGTTCTCAGACAAGTTGTTCACCTCGGCCTATCTTCACTGCCACCATTCCAGTCCAAATCCCCAATATGTCTTGTCTGAATAACTCAGTGCCTTCTGAACAGTATCTTTCCTCCTCTACCACCTTAACCCATTTTCATATATATATATATATATATATATAAGTCACTTCTGGTGCAATAATATCATTCTTAAAATCCTCCATATTTTTCCCATTACTGGGAAGATAAACTCCAGATCTCATCTGGCCTGGGTTCCAGGCACAACCCTACACTCTTTGGCATCTGGGCATTCACTGCAGCCTTACTGGTCATCACTATCCCTCTGATTCTCTGAATCAGCCACATTGAATTTCTTTTAGTTCTATAAAATGCACATACCTTAGGGCCTTTGTATCTGTACTGCCCTTTGCTCAGAATGTTTCTATCACTTCTAGCTTATCATTGAGGCCTCAGCTTAATGCCAACTTCTCAGGGAAGTCTTCTCATCATCTTGTTTCAAGGTATGAACCTTGCTGTATATATTCTCAATGGACTTCTTTTTAGCAAGCATCAAAATGGTAGAAATGGGTTGTTTATTAATGTTGCTAGAACTTCTCTTGCTCTCCCACTACTGCTCTAGAGTAAACTCCTTCTCATCTGTAGATCCAAGCAGAACTGTCACTCCTATGAAAAATGCACCACCCCATTCCAGTATTCTTTTATTTACTTATTTCCTCTCTGTTTTCATCTTTAAAGGTAATTACTGCAAAAGCTATGTGAATTGTTACCTGCTAATTGTAGGATATGTCCTAGGATGGTATCTGCTATATAGTAGGAGTTCTGTGCGCTTGCATTAAATGTATAGATGAATGAGCTCTGTGAGACTGGCAGGGAAAATATGAATTTTCAGTTTTACAGATGGGTAAATGGACTTTAGGAAAATGCAGTGACGTGTGACTTTATGTCTATCATTAGTAAATTACAGTTTCAGAACTAGAACCCAGGTTGTATTCTAATCCTGTGTCATTTACTTAAAGTTAA
>NW_004567106.1:10870237-10950574 GCF_000260355.1 Condylura cristata | reverse complement strand
CCAGGGAGGGCCTGGGTTCCTTTTTTTTTTTTTTACCTGAAATGGGACCTGTTGCAGATTAACTCTCAGGCTTTACACTTCTATTTATTTTCTACTTCTGCTGTGTGCTTTGTTTTCTTTGGTTTGCATAAACTGAGTATATTATGATCGACAATTATGTGTTAGTCATTTCCCTTAATTATGTATCCAATGTATAAGACCAAAACATTACACACAGAAATAAATAAACAAACACACCTTAAACAGAAGAAATAGCCCAATAGAAAATTAAAGAAGGAGAAAAGCCATGCAGAACACATAAACAGCATGCCGTATCCCACAAGTGTCTGACTGAAGGGCTGGTAGTGGTTAAGATTCAACTTGAATTCAGATTTTGAAGTTCCAGGCCCTGCTTTGTAAGACTAAAGAAAAAAAAAAAAAGATTCATTTTTGAAGGAAGACCTTTCCTTAATTTAGGCAAAGGTGCTGTGTGTTTCAGGGGCCCTGTTGCATAAACAATCTCTGCATCTATGGCTGGGGCTTACTCCACCGTGAGCTTGGAAACCATATCAAGAAAATCAGAGGGGAGATGAACAGAGAGCAAGTTCCCGGTGGGGAACATGGAGTCAGGCCCTTTTGAAGTCCAGAACACATCTGACCTAGAGCTCCTGATAAGTCAGAAAACAGTGCTGTGAGAAGCCAGGTTCACATCCCCAAGTAAAAACAGTTCAGTGTACATTCTTGGGATTGGTAATGCTCAGAATTGGCTAGTCTGTTTTCCCTTGCATTCATATTTACATTCCAGTAAACCCACTGGGTTCACTAAATTGTGCTATTGCAACGTTAGGTAGCTGACTTGTGACAGGAGTTCATTTTCTGGCTGGGGAGTGTTGCTTATTTTAAGATATTTATACAGCCCTTGCATTTCTTGATCTTGTGTAGGCGTTTCTCACAGGGAAGCAGTCTCAGCAAAACTTTGTTTGCTTGCCACCCTGGGAAACCTCATCCATGTTTATGCTTCATTGTAGTTTTGTATCTTCCTCTTAGGGAGGGATGTAGGTGAGGGTGGAGAGTCCATTGCAGAAACCTGTGTGCTCGGCTCTTTCACTTGGTAGTTGGTGAAAGTTGTGACATGTCATTTATCCTCTGAGCCTCAGTTCCCTCATAAAGTGGATATTCTGGCATTTTTCTGACTTACCTATCAGCTGGATCAAATTCAAGATATATGAGAAAAGTCCCAGGAAGTGACGAAGTTTTATACCAAGTCTAATAATAATTGTAATAGAAATAAACTTTTTGGAACTGTTGTCTTTTTTCCACTTTAGACCATACTGTATATCTTTATGTTGTGAATCATCCCCACAAGGAGTCCACTGTGGAGATATTTAAATTTGAGAAGCAGCAACGTTCTCTCATACACCTGAAGACCATAAAACACAAACTGCTCAAGAAGTATGGAATTAAAAGTATTTTACTCTTCTATTTATTTTCCACCTCTGCTGTGTGCTTTGTTTTCTTCAGTTCAGCAGGCTTTCTTAAACTTGTTTTGTAGCATTTTTTCGTAAACATTCTAAAGGTTCCCATAGTGACACTGCCTAGCACCTTGCCAGAAATTGTTGTATTTAGTATTGAATTTCCTTATATTCTCCAGCTTTTTGAAAGCATTTTAATCCTATAAAGGTGCCCAATTTGATTCTCAGCTCTAATTCCATCCCCTCTGGCACAGAAACTCAATCCCTAGTATCGAGCTCTCTTCACACCTACAGCCTTTTCTAGTTGTCCTGGTAGGTTGTCTTCTGACAGCCACATCCAGTGGGTATGATAACAGACCTCCAGATGGGTCATACTTTGTTTAATCAGAGCTTTGAAGGAGAACTAAAAATGCCTGTGAACACGTTTTTTTTTTTTAAACACACACACACACACACTTATTAAGCAATATCTCTGTGCCAGGCACTATGCCAAACTAATTTAATAAAACCATCATAGTCTTTTAGGAATAGGCATGAGTAAACTGACACTTAAAGAGTTTTGGATTAAGTAATTGACTAAGTTACATAATTTGTAAGTTGCAGAACTAGGTGTAAACCTAGATCCATCTGAATTCAAAGCGGGCTTGGTTTTTGCAGTGATGGATATTGAGGGAAAAAACAGTAAGTTTTTTTGGTGGATAGGTTACTTGTTTTAAAGACTATAACATATAATGAAGAATTTATCTTTTAAAAAGTTGCTTGTTACTTAAGGGAAACATGGCATACAACATACTTCCATCTGATGCCACACCCATCACTTCATTTTACTGGCCAAAGCAAATCATATGCCCCTGACGCAAGATCATGGACACGGAGAAGTCAAATCTAGAAGAAACAGAACCAGAATTCTTAGTGACCTCCACTATGACCACTGTAGAAACCATTATTTACATGAAAAGTCGGATTTGGAGTTTGAGGTTTATTTGTAAATTTATTTGATTTTGTTGACTTCTGTGAAAGGGAAAATGGCTAAAAGAAAATTCACCATGGCAATGAAAAATCTAGTACTTTCTATGAAAGTGTTTAATCCATAGTAGGGCATTATCTACTTCATATTGCTTTTTGAAATATAGTGGTTTTGACAACAGGATATTTAACTACTCCATATTTTAATTCTCTCTCTCTCTCTCTCTTTCTTTAGTGTGAATGACATAGTGGTTCTTGGACCAGAACAGTTCTATGCCACCAGAGACCACTATTATACCAACTTCTTCCTGTTGCTAATAGAGATATTTATGGATCTTCATTGGACTTATGTTCTTTTCTACAGTCCAAGCGAAGTCAAAGTAGTGGCCAAAGGATTTAGGTCTCCCAATGGGATCACAGTGTCGCCAGACAAGATGTAAGACTTCTATAATTTTTGTCCTAGCTAGTTTCATCACCACATTCCCTTAAGTGGTATTGTTTCCTTAGGTTTTAGTAGGAAGGCTCAGATTGTGACCAAGTTTCACACTAAATGTCTGATTTTTTTTTTTTTTTGCTCTTACTAATATTTTTTTAGATTGTTTTATTGAGGCCATATTGGCTTACATCATTGTTTGTATTTTGAAAGTATAGGTTCTCCCTCCATTTTAAAAAAAGATTTATTTGTGCATACACAACTGGGGTGCAGGCCAGAGGTGCAGGGGCAGTGAAAGGATTCACTAGAGACAGAGTGGGGAGCAGAACAGGCAGACCAACGAAGAACACTGCTAAGGGGAACAGGTCAGGAGAGGTCTGCTGCACCATGTGGGTCACCTCCAGGGCGGGGATCAAACTCATGAGGAAGTGGCTTTAGCTTCTTAGTGCTATGCTTTAACCCACTACGCCACCCTCCCCTTCATTCTTTTAAGGTGCTGTTATATTTGTGCTCCCACTACCGAATAGTCTACCATCATAGTCTACTGCTTCCCTCCCCACTTTGTCCTTTATCCCCTTTGAATGTCTCAATTTGACAGTCAGCTTTCCAGAGTTAGTTTTTGGATTTGGCTCAGGTTTAATGTTTGGTTTCTCTATATTACACATATTAGTGACACTATCTAATATTTGTCTTAAGGAAACCTTTTGTCCCTTGCACTTCAGATTTTCACCAGTAAAATGAAGGATTTGGACCCCGTCTTAAAAGGTCCTTGTTCCAGATTCTTACATGACTCCAGAAACTCATTTACGTACCATATCAAAAAGAACAAATGTGCAAAACCTCTATCCCTAGTAAAACTAGGAAGTTTTTAACCATTTACACTAAGCTCTTATGAGGCAGAGAGCCAAATTCAACTGAGCATTGCAGTCATATAAGTTTTAGATTTCTGATATTCTAAAAAGTAGACTTTTCTATGAGAAAACACTTTCATGCAGCATGCAATTTTATGGGAAACACCTTTTTAAAGTATCTTCAATGGAAGGATTTTGAAAAGGTAAAGTTCCATGAATATTAATATGTAAATATGGAGTGATGAGTAGCGATTATCCCTGTGGAAGAAAACTCTTAAGTGCCCTTTGTCTTTTTAAAAAATGATTGCAATTGAGCTTCATGGTCATCTGATAGTTGTTTTCAAGTAGTAGTTTTTGAAAGAATACTCTTTTGGCTTTATAAGAGATCCACTTACCTCAATTCAATTTAAAAAATAAATCAAGACTACTAAGTAATGAGACGGAGGCTATATGTCATTTAGAAACACCAATTTCATTATTTTATAGTCATAGCTCATATGCAAAGCTTATTTGAAGCACTTCAAGAATATGAAATATTCCACTTCATTTTCTCCTGTTACTGTGCTTCAGAAAGATATTGTTGCAGTACTTTCAACTACTGTGAATTTTTATACCCTTTCTTGAAAATAGAAGCTAGTGTTGTCTCTTTAATACTTGTTTAAATGTAAATGTGTCATTTACTTCAAAGGTATATCTATGTAGCAGATGTAATGGCTCACAACATTCATGTAATGAAGAAACAGGATAACTGGGATTTAACTCCATTGAAGGTAAAAAGGGTAAAATACGATGTCTTGTCTGCACAACATGATCCCTTACATGGACTCCTACACCTGACCTAGGAAAGTGTTCCCTGAATGAAGGGAACATGCCCATTTTAATGTGAGAGGACTGTGCTTGCACTTCTAAAATTTGTTAGGAAAACCTCTTAAAAATGCCAATTTCAGAAATTAGAAGTAGTTGGTAGGAGGGAAAAAAGTGGGAAAAACTTTGAAACAATATTTTCACTACTATCTCTTTGTTGGCAGGTAATACAGTTAAACACTTTAGTGGATAATTTAACTGTTGATCGTGTCACAGGAGATATTTTGGCTGGATGCCATCCTAATGCCATGAAGCTTCTGATCTATAACCCTGAGGATCCTCCAGGATCAGAAGTAAGTTTCTATGATTTTCTGAGCTCACATGCAAAACTGCAAAAACAACTGACTGAAATGAATTAGGATAGGAGAATTTAGCAGGTCACTTTCGATGTAAAGCAAAGTTAGCCAGAAAGATAAAAACAAATATTGGATGATTTGTTACATATATGGGGAATATAAGAAATCAAAGTGAATGACTACAGCAAAATAAAAATAAGCTAGTGGACATTGATAACTGAATTGAGATTAGCAGACATAAAGAAGGGGTTAAGAAAAGGTTGAAAGAGGGGTATAAAGCATGGTGGCAGGCATTTTTGTTGTTGTTTTATTTATTTTTGTGGTTTCCTCCAGAAGTAATAAAATAATAAAAAATAAGTCAAATATCACCTTAATATGCAGATCCATACCATTCATATATACATACTTAGAACTAAAAACACTAAAAAATATAAAAGAAACAAAAAGTTCATCCTGAACCTTGAAACTGAAGAATTGCTACCTACGCTAGCAGGCTGCCCTTGGTAGGTAAGAGCTTCAGAAATGACAGACTTAACACCTACAAATGCCCAACAACAATGTTTGCTTTCAGAGCATGAAACTATAGTCCACAAATTGATTTGAAAATTGCTCAGGATCTTTCTCGTGTCTCCATTCTCAAGTTTAATCATTTGCTTAAACTTGTTTTGGGTAAGTGTTCTTTCTTCACAATCACCAATACTCTACTTTTGGTTGTGTCTAATGTTTTCCAGTTGAGATCCAAGAGTGAGCATTTTTTTTTTTTATAACAAGCCTGAGATCAAGTCAAAGAGTCTCCCTTAAGATTAAAAAAAAAAAAAAAGGAAACGCAATAATATTCTATGCTAACAGGAGATGGCAAGATAGACCCATGACTCATGAATTTGTAATAGATTTTTCTTCAGTTTCTCTCATGTTCTATTTGAGTGAACTTCATCCAGGCTGTTTGGAAACCAGAGAATGCTTATGTATTTACTGATTATCAAAGCAAAGTTAACGTTAGTCCTGGAGATCAATAACTGAATTAGACAGTGGTAGGTCAGACTGAATTCCAAAGTATGCATTATTATGCTTCCTAGACATTGTACTTGCATGCAGGGTGGGGAAAGAAAGTGGGCCCTCCCTGGTGGCGCAGCAGGTTAAAGCACAGCACTAAGAGACTAAAGCCACTTCCGCATGAGTTCAATCCCCGCCTGCCCCAGAGGTGACCACATGGCGTGGCAGACCTCTCCTGGCCAGCCCGCTGCTCCCCTCAGCAGTGTACTTCATCGATCTGCCTGTTCTACTCCCCGCTCTGTCTCTGGTGAATCCTCTCACCCTCCGCATCTCTGGCCTGTTCCCCAGTTCTGTATGAATAAATAAATAAATCTTTAAAAAAAAAAAGAAAGAAAGAAAGTAAGGGGAGGGCAGTTGGGGGACTGGGGGCCAGATATAATGATTATTATCCTACTGGTTACTAGATCAGTTTGATTGGCTAAAGGAGTGTCCGTTCATCATTTTTTCTTTGCCCCCCCCCAAATGTAGGCCCAGACACAGAGGGAGAAACAGAACTCAAGAACACAGAACAAACACTGATTCTTACTTCCCTCAATAGGAGACATCTAAACTAACAAAACTGTATAAACCATTGCTCGATATTATTGCTTTCATCACAAGTAAACCAAGATTAAAGATATTTAGATTTCTGCTTATTGATTTCTGAGAAGTATATTAGTCTTAAGCATCTTGGAAGGAACACATCATGAGAACAACTGGCCATACAGCATACTAATGAGGGTTCTCTTCTCACCAGGTACTTCGTATCCAGAATGTTTTGTCTGAGCATCCCAAGATCAACACCCTGTATGCCAACAATGGCTCTGTGCTTCAGGGCAGCACTGTAGCTTCTTTGTACCAGAAGAAACTTCTTATAGGCACCATTTTTCATAAAACTCTCTATTGTGAACTCTAGACCCCAGAGAGTCCAAAAAGTCTGCATGCTAGAAGTCACCCTCTGATTGTATTATAAATGGAGCTGTAAGTAAAAAACAACTACCAACAAAAATGTGTCTGGCTTTTCTTAAACAGAAACTGAAACATTCCATAATAGCCACCAAATTATAAGTCAAACTAGGGACAATCCAACAAGAAGTCAAACCTCTCAATTCTTTCTGTCTTGCACCCCTAATATTTTTTCTCTCTTCTGGGAAAATTATTAGCCATCCCCCATCAACACATCCAGTTACAGTGATTCCGTATAAGGTGAATAATCACACTAACTACTCAGTAAAAGAAGGAAAAATGGAATACACTCAGTAGTCACTGGTCTCTGATAATGAAATTATACCACTGGAGAAGTTTCCCTGTCTAAGCAGGGGTGCCCTTTCCCACATCCCACGGGATCCCATATTTTGCCCTGTGTTGTCCATTATGCCTTAAGGTCACATCTGAAATGAGTTTTGGAAAAACTATGCAATTTTAGTAGCCTACTTCCTTCAGGTGTAGGTTGGAGAGTCTGCAACCTGCAAGACAGGCTTTTGGTTGCTTTGAAATCTAAGTATGTTAGAAATTTGATAGGCTTCTGGGTCTCTGTGTTTGTAATCAATACCATGAGCCAACAACAACATTCAGATTTATCTTCTGGAGCAGTGTTTTAAGCCTACTCCACTTCCTGGTTTTCATGTCTACTCATTTCTCTCTCATTTAAATGTTATCTCTTTTCAGGAAATATGAATAAATGGGTAAAAGGAAGGCTCATCATTAATCCCACCTACAATGCTGGTCACCATGGCTCTCCTGACTGGAGGTATTTAGGAATGGCAACGAACTGTAACAATCTAATCCCCTGCTGATGGAACACAGAATCCAATGGAAGTATTCTCTTTGGCCTTCTGCTTGTTGGCTATTAAGTCCTACTTTAGCACATCATTTTCTACTCAACAAAACATCAAGGAACAACCAACACACAACAACATTCTGGTTGCTCTCTAAGTAAATGATTGGCCTTTCAAGTAATCGCAGAAAAAAGTCTCATGAACTATTTTGTAATGACTTTATTAGGATATCCAGATTTCAACGAGAGATACCCATTTCCTTAGCTCTAGTTTACCGTATTTTTAAGATTTTTTTTAGAATCTCAGTTCCAGATTCAAATTTATATATTTTTAATGACATCCTAAGTTGTAACAAAGTGATCCCAACTTTAGTGATTTGAAGAATATAGACATTCCTAAAAGGTAGTATATCATACTGAGTAACAGCACAGATTGAGAAGCCCGTATTTCTGTGTTTGAATCCCAGTTCAGTCACTCATTAACTACATAATTCTGATCTTTAATGAGCCTTTTCACATATGTAAAATTAAATTACTAATAGTAACTACCAGTTAGGTTAGATGAGAGAATTAAATGGGTCAGTATATGTAAAGCTTAGAATAGGACTGTTACATGCCATTGTTAAATAAGGACTTGTTAGATTAAAAATATATATAGTTACAATCTTTTTTCACATAGAGAGAAATAACTCTGAGATCAGTGAAAATCCTGATCTTTGTGATACCTCATAGTTCTAGAAACTTCTATACAGTTCTGTCTACTTTGTGGAACATTCATTATTGTCATCATCAATCACCATTTTGGATTCCATCCTTTGGAAAAGGGATGAGAGTATGAGGAGACACATCAAAGGTTCTCAAAACAACTTGTAAATGGTGCACATTGCTTCTTTATTTGAAAAAGTACTGTCATCTGGCCATACCTAGTTAAAATGGAGGCTGCAAATTTAGTTTCTCTAGTTAGTCTTATGCCCAGAAAGGAGGTATTTGGGTAGGTAGTATCCTCTACTATTGTTCTTTAAGCTGACTCAAGAAGAGTATGGAAACCATTTGGCTTCTATAATAATTAAGCAAATTGAGATAATAATAAAAAATTCATATAAACTGAATACTAAGAGAAATCAAGTCAAGAAATATTTAAATGGACAAATTAATTGCAAATTCATACAATAAAATTCTATATAGTAAGGAATTCCACCACTAGAGCTACCTATAACACTGACCACTGTTGACTTAAATAAACAAAATGAAGAGATGTAGTATGATTTTGTTAGCCAAAATGGCTAAATTAAACAATTTTGTTGGAGGATATATATGTAAGTGAATATTCTGGAAAAAAAACAGGGAGACAGGGATTATCACAAAAGTTGGGACAAGGTTGTCTCTAGGGAAGATGGGAATTATGGTTAGGGAAAGTACACAGGACGTACTGTTGAGAGTAACAAAATGGAGATAAAAACCCCAAGGAATAACAGGCAAATGGTGTGAAGAAACAATTTACTCCAAAAGGCAACATAGTTAAGCATACAGAAAACTGCTGAGAATCTTTTGTCTTCAGAAAGAGTCAACTGAAAACAGCTCTTTTAGGCCCTCCCTAGTGGCACAATGGGTTAAAGCCCAGCACTATGAAGCTCTCCATAGCCACTGCACAAGTTCAATCCCCAGTCAGGGAGGTGACCCACATGGCGTGGCAGACCTCTCCTGTCCAGCGGGCTGCTCCTCCCAGCAGTATACTTCATTGATCTGCCTGTTCTGCTCCCCATCATGTCTCTGGTGAATCCTCTTTCTCTCCGCCTGCCCCCCGCACCTCTGGCCTGTACCCCATTTCTGTATTCATAAATAAATAAATAAATCTTTTTTAAAAAGAAAGAAAAAGCTCTTTTAAATTACCTTGTAACTGTTAGAATGACAAAAAATTTAAAAGGCTCAATATTGCCAAGTGTTGGTGGGAAGGTGGAGATACAGGAGACCTTGTGCATTATTGGTAGAGGATAGATATCAATTATTGCAACCACACAGCTCACACCCCGAACTCAAGGTGTCCTAACCATAGGCTCCAGAGTCATACCTGTGCCAAGGTCGACAATATCAAAGAAATACTTGCTTCTAACCTCAATTTCAAATTTTAGTCTTATTTAAACCCTTCTGATTTACATAGATAAAGCTACACTTTCACTATGGCTTCAAGAGAGTTGGAGTTTCATGTTCAAGTTTCTACCTTGGTAATGGCAGGAAGGTACACTAGAAATATGGAACCCTATCACTGTTTGTCCCTCACCACCCCAGCTGGTGTTCAGGCACTGATCTCTTATCAGTTCTACTTATGTGATGTTCATATGTTGCCTAGGTTTCAAAACACTACAACCAAAGGGTGTTGGAAAAGAGATGAAAATTACTAAGTTTGTGTCTTTACTATCACAGAAGTAAGACATGTGGGTACAACTCAGTTTTTATTGATGTTTTGTGTTCATATTGTTTGTCAAAAAATGGCAAGAATTTATCTATAGAAAGAATACAAATCACTTACTTTCTGCCACATTCATTTTTGCCCATTTAATGAGGATGTGCAGAAAAGCAATTTACTGGAGATGGGAAAGAGCATGATTAGCATAGTCTAGGACAAGTCATCCCATTGAGGAAAACCATGATTACATGAAAGCATTGACTATAATGGAAATTTATATTAACACAGTTTAATATTCTCTAGAACAGACATAAAAGAAAAAAAATCAGTCCGTCAGGGACAATTTTGGGAAATGGTAATATACCAACCATTAAAATTATATCCATTCAATTCCTGGCTTTGCTCACCAAAGGAATCCTGTAGTTTTTAACAGGTAACTGGTCAGTCACATAAAATTGTAGAACGTCACTGACTCCATAAACCAGAGAAACACAAATGAAGTGCTCTGGTAGCATTCTGTATTTTAGCAATGGCACTAAATAAAAAAAATTGTGGCTTCTGCAATAATCTGAAGATTACCTTTGGGTAAAAGTAAACTCAAGAAAATAAATAGTTTATGAATAAGTTCTAGAGAAGCCCACTGCTACTCAAAGCAATCACACACCATCCTGAAAGTTACACACACACTTAATGGAAATAATAAAACCAGATGTGCCTGACTACATACAGACTTAAACATTTTGGTTCTTTTCTTGTCCTTGTTATCCTGTGCCTTTCAAGGACTTTCCCTAACTCTCTATAAATCATGTATTTTTGAAATTCTCTTTCAGCCTCTACCTGTAGGGAACCAGATATACATTCAATATGATTCCACTTGCCCAAAACAGAAGTAAAATAATCATTTTCTCAACCGCTATGATAGATTAGGCAACTGTTGCCTACATATATTGATTATCTTCTTATATGATCCTCTCATTGAACTGATAATACATCTCTGTGTTACTGAACTTAGTTTGACCAATGTTGGTAGAAGTAACAAGTTACTTCCAGATATAAAGTTCAAGAGCCAGTTGTGTGTCTTTCCTAACTCTTTCCTACTTTGCCCCCAAATTGGTAATGTTGTAAATGTAGTCTGTTCTAGACAGATGGATACTGGATTGGTGATGAGAGTAAGCAGAGAGTAAGTAGGGAACCAACCTGCAATGAACATCTCGAACAAGTGTTAAATAAATAAGTCATTGTTATAAGTCCTCAATAGCATGTTATAATAGTTCTTTTTCATTTATTTATTTATTTTTAAAAAAAGATTTATTTATTTATGCATACAGAACTGGGATACAGGCCAAAGGTGCAGGGGTGGTGAGAGGATTCACCAGAGACAGAGTGGGGAGCAGAACAGGTTGAGTGACAAAGTACACTGCTGAGGGGAGAAGCGGGTGGGTCTGGAGAGGTCTGCTGTACCATGTGGATCACCTCCAGGGCGGGAATTGAACTCATGCTGAAATGGCTTTAGTTTCTTAGTGCTGTGCTTTACCCTACTTCACCACTAGGGAGGGCTTCATTTTTTTTTATAGTGTTTCATTGAATGAATACATCACAATTTGTTTACCTACTAATGTTGTGAATTACTGATAAGCTGTACTGAGCTTCCTTGTACAATGTGTCTTATCCATAAATGTAAGCTAGATATATATTCAGAAGTGGAACTATTGGGTAATAAGATACACATATAAGTAGCTTTAGTAGATACTGATAGTTTTCCAATGTGGTTGTACCAATATATACTTCTACTAATAATGCTGGAGAGTTCCAGTTATTCACTTCCTAATCAACAGTTAAAATGCCAAATTTTCTCTTAAAAAAGTCTTACTATATTTATGGGTTTACAGAAATAACTTGTGACTCTTATATGTGCAATCAGATGACTATAGATTTAAACACCTTTTTGGGGACTTATTGATTATTTGGAGTCTTGTGCAGTGAACCTACAACTGTTTTACTCATTAAAAAAAAATTGAGTATTCAAAGTGGATTAAAGACCTGGACATAAGAATGAAAGCCATAAAATACCTGAAAATAAAGATGGGTGAAATATTACACAACATACACTTCAGTAACATCTTTGAAGATACAGCACCCAACACAACGAAAGTGAAAAAAATGATAAATAGATGGGATTACATCAAGTTAAAGAGCTTCTGTACAGCAAAAGAGACATTACCAAAAACAAACAGACACTCCACTGATTGGGAAAAAATTTTCTCACATAAAACTAGCAATAAAGGATTGATCATAAACATATACAAAGAACTGATGAAACTCAACAAAAAATACCCAACCCCATCAAAAAAATGGACAGAAGAGCTAAAAAGACAGTTCTCCAAAGAGGAAATGCAGATGGCCAACAAGCATATGAAAAAATGTACATCACTTATAATAACAGAGAAACAAATTAAAACCACAATGAGATACCTCCTCACACCAGTAAGAATGGCACATCTTAAAACAACTAGCAACAACAAATGTTGGCAAGGATGTGGAGAAAAAGGAACTCTCCTGCACTGCTGGTGGGAATGCAAACTAGTACAACCACTATAGAAAACTGCTTGAAGGTTTCTCAAACTGCAAAAAAAATGGAGCTTCCATATGACCCAGCAATCCCACTCCTAGGCATCTACCCAAAAAACACAAAAACACTGATTCAAAAAGACACCTGCACCCCCCATGTTTATTGCTGCTTTATTTATTATTGGAAAGACATAGAAACAGCCCAAATGCCCAAAAGTAGATGACTAGATTAAAAAGATGTGGTACTTAAACACAATGGAATATTTCTCAGCAACCAAAAAAAAAAAAAAATAAACTCATGCCTTTTAGAGCAACATGGATGGAGCTGGAAAAGATCATGCTTAGTAAAATAAGCCAGAAAGAAAAGGAAAAATACTGGATGGCTTCACTCTTAGCAGGGGTATAAAGGTCCAGGGGAGAAAATAATAATAATAATGAGCAACTATATACCAGAGACATTTTACAGGGGTGGAATGGGGAACGGGATTACAAATGGTGGGTGGAGGGAATTGCACTGAACAATGGTGATGGCACAAGGGTAATTTGGTGATGGGAAGAACATGGAGATTATAACTGAGATGGAAAAAGGCACAAAATGATGTAAAAATAAACTATTAGATTTTTTAAAAAACGTTCATTTGCTAGTTAAAAAATAATTGAGTATTGTTATTTTTCCTATTGGTTTATTGGTATGAGTCCTTTATAGATACCTGCATTAATGTTTTCCCCACTTTTTGATGAATATTTTTACTTTTTTTTTTTTAAAAGATTTATTTATTTGTGCATACAGAACTGGGGTAGAGGCCAGAGGCGGCGAGAGGCTTCACCAGAGACAGAGTGGGGAGCAGAACAGGCAGATCGATGAAGTACACTGCTGAGGGGAGCAGCGGGTGGGTCAGGAGAGGTCTGCCATGTGGTGACCTTCGGGGCAGGCGGAAATTGAACTCATGTGAAAGCGACTTTAGCTTCTCAGTGCTATGCTTTAACCTGCTGCGCCACCAGGGAGCGCCTGTTTTTACTTTCTTAATCATGTCTATTGGTGAACAGAAAAACTGCAATTTTGATAAAGTTCAATTTATCAAAATTGTCATTTCTAGATGTGTCTTTGTGTAGCCTGTTTAAGTAATTTTTGTGTATTACAAAGTTATGAAATATATATCTTTGTAATCTGAAAAAAAGTTTTATACTTTTATTATTTAGACTTATCTATTTTGATGTATCCCGTGGGTGTTTATCAAGATTTACTAGTGGCCATATGCATAACCAATTTATAGAATATTTACTGAAATGAAAATCATTCCCCTACAGCTTTAAAATGGCACTTTGTCATAAATAAGATGATCATATATTTGTTTGCTTATATCTGTACTATTCTGTTCCATTAAACTACTTCCTAGTCTTGTGCTAATGCCTAGTCCAATGACTTAATAATAAATCTTGATTTGGGGCATTAAAATACTCCAAAGTTTTCTTTACTTAATTTTTTAATGACTGGTCTTTTCTTTACACTTTGTATTTCCATTTAAAGTTAGAAGCAACTTGTCAATTACTATAAAACTCTGCTGGGGTTTTGATTTGGGATTATACTGAATATATAGATCACTTGGGGATAATTAACATCATTAAATTTTGAGTCTTCCAATATATCAACTAAAGTTGATATATGTACTCATGTAGAGTTTCAATTTCTGTCAGTAAATATATATGTATGTGTATAGAGTGTGTGTATATATATATGTGTGTGTGTGTATAAATATGTATGTATATATATTAAATATATATGTAAAGTTTTCAATTTTGATCAAATATAATGTTTGCCATAGATTTTCCATTTTGTTATCCTTTGAATAAGACATCTGCAAGCTATTTATAATATACCAAGCTTTAAAATTTTTAAATAGGTCTTAAAATTTTTAAATTACTTTTTCTGCATCTATTGATATTATTTCTCTCCATTTTGATAAATTTATGACTGGTTCAGTGTTTTAAGTCAAATATACATGTTGACAAATGGATATAAAGCCAGTTAGTCATTAATAGTTTGTTTATATAATGTAGACGAACTGCCAAAAACTAAGATATTTATGTCCTTCATAATAAATATTAGCCTACAATTTTAATGTTCCTTTTTTGTAATTAACTTGTTGAATTTTATTTTAATCAACTTTATGTTGGCTTGATAAAAAGTCTTTCTACTGCCTGGAAGAATTTGGGTAAATTTAAGTAATTTTTTTCTTAAATGTTTGGGAAAATTCACTCATAAACTTATCTGGGACTGAAGATTTCTCTTAAGGTGAATTTAAATCATGGATTTAATGTCTTTAATAAATATAATCATATTGGGATTTTTATTTCCTTCTTATATATTTTTGGAAAGTTTACAAATTCATCCTTTAATCAAAATTTGCACATTTAATGAAGTATGATACTTCATAATATGGTTCTATTATATTTTAATATCTCTGAGAATTGTTATAGTCTCTTCACTCCTCACATTATGAGTGGGAATAACACTGTTCCTATCTCATTTTCCAGGATTTGGTGAGTGATGTTGAGGAAAGTACTTTGTAAGCTCATTTCCATAGATGGAAGGACTTTTTGTGTTCACTCTAATTCCTTTACATCTAATACCCAGTGGCTTCACAGCTATTTTCTCATTTATTTCACATAGCAAACCCACAGGAATTATCTTCGTCATGTAGGAATGATTTCTGCTACTATAGAATTTCAGAAAGTGACCATGAATCCACTATTCAAGAGCCCAATGGGGTTTTGTTTTTCTATCTTTACCAGAGGGCCTTGTGCAGAAATGTGTTATTGAAGTTCTTAGGACATAGGAATTTCACACTTCTAGACACTTGAGAGCATTCCCGCTACTGCCAACAAATTTCTACATCCTCCCAAGAAACATATCATGAGCAACAAATCAACCATTCTGCCACAGCACAAAAGCTTACAAATTTACCTCTGGCTCTCTGCCAATGCACTGACAGTCCTTAATGAATACTCAGTGCATAAGGTTTTTTTTGTTTTTTTTTTTTTTGTTTTGTTTTTGGGTGGAGGGTGAAAAATGAAGGAATTAACGATGTGTTTTTTACTAAATATATTTAGGGTAGGGCCCTCCCTGGTGGTGCAACGAGTTAAAGCACAGCACTATGAAGTTATTGCAGTCACTGCAGCATGAGTTCAATTCCCAGCCAGAGAGGTGACCCACATGGCACAGCAGACCTCTCTTGACCCACTCTCTGCTCCCCTCAGCAATATACGTCATCAATCTGCCTGTTCTACTCCCCATTCTGTCTCTGGAGCATCCTCTCAACCCCCACACCTCTGGCCTGTATCCCAGTTCTGTATGCATAAATAAATAAGTCTTTTTAAAAAATGTATTTAGGGTATAACATTTGAGCATGTGCAAATAAATACTTAGTACTTGAGGACTAAGGAGCAAAGGAAAAGTATTATGAAGGTTAAGACAATTACTGAGTTGTTTACAGAATGTTTTTAAATGTTGGGTCATAAAATGTTGGTAGAAAAAAAGTTTTATGTTTAAAAAACCTCCAAAAACTTTCCATAAATTTAATTCACGAATTCTAATATACGTCTCACAGATTTTAGCAGCTCTGAAATAGGAAATGATCCTATCATTAGTAGGTTCTATTATGTTAGAATGTGCTATGGGATCATTGAGTTTTTTCTAATGACACATAAATTGATAAAATAATATAAACAAAACAATTTTGTATGTAATACATATGACATTTAATGTCAATGAAATACTATGTTAAGTATGCCAGACATTCCTCTAATAGTTTTCAAATAACTGATTGTTTTTGTGACTATATACTGAACACCTAGTCTGTGTTGGGAACAACAGTAGGCATCAGGGCTATGCCAATAAATGAGACATTGTCTAGCATCTAGTAAGCAAAACAGAGAAATGATCAGGTATTCATAATACAGCATGGTAAGAACAATAAAGAAGCATGGTGCAGCGAACTTGTGAGAATGGTTTTAAGATTTAGGAAAGACTAGCTAAAGTCAATTCCAAACTGATGCCTGACAGAGAAAAGAATTTGATTATGTTAGAAATGGATAAAGTGTCTGCCTTGGCGGCCTAGGGATTAAGTTTCATCGCTATCACCTTTATTGCCTGAGTTCAATCCCTGGCGAGGAAGCAGACCCACAGACTGCTCCTGTCTCACCAGCTGCTCCCCTTACCAGTGTATTTCAGTAAATTCACCTGTTCTGCATCACACTCTTGTCTCTGATGAATCCTCTCACTCCCACCTCTCCGCACCTCTGGACTACACCCCTGTTCTTCTATGCAAAAATTATAAAAAAAAAATAGAGAGTTCATGGAAAAAGTCTTTCAGATAACAGAGTAGATACAAAGGTCTGCTGCAGTGTTCCTTGTAGCAAGATGGTGTGTGAAATCACTGCAATCAAATGTGAGTGTTTTGTGTAGGATCCAAGGAGAGGTTCTTGCATTCATCAGTGTCCAAGTTGGTTGGGTCCCTTCAAAAGAAGTTAAGAATCACTGCTCTAAGGTCTCATAGAACAGAAAAAAAAAAATATGACACTCAAAAGTTATGTAATTTATACAAAGAAAAAATTAGCTAATAACTTTAGAAAAATTAGTTTTAGAAAAAAAGTTAATAAGTTAGCTGGCTCAGGAAAGAAGGAGTAGTATCTCATATCTTCCTTTTACTCTCCATACCTTGCCATTCATTAATTTTTTCATTTTGCCTACAAAATTTTGAGCACCTATAATGTGCCAGAAGCTGTTGGAGGAGTGGGAAAGAAGGGTCATGACAAATCGATCTAAATGACCGTTTCCAGCTTACATGCTATTGAAATATGGTGAAGGCATACAAGTTAATAGATAAACCAGTTTCTAATTTTGAAAAGTGCAGTGAAAACTGAGGGATAGTCAGAATCCTTTATGACCCATTCAGTCCATTCTCAGCCAGTCACAGATGAACAGGGCACTATTTTCTTTTTTTAAAAATTGATCTATGCATGCAAGAAATGAGTGGAGGCCAGAGGTGTGGAGGGGAGGGTAAGGATTCCAGAGACAAAGTAGGAAACAGAACAAGCAGATCCACTGAAATACCCTGCTGAGGGGAGCAGTGGGCAAGACAGAAGACGTCTGCAGCACCATGTGGGTCAGCTCCCTGGCTGGGATCAAATTCATGCCTCAATGGCTGGCAGCAGCTTGACAGCACTGAGACTTGAACCCCTGTGCCAGCAGGGAGGCCCAGAACAGTACACTATTCGAGGAGAGGCCTAGAGTCTCTGCCATGCCAGGCCACGACCCTTAGTTGTTGGATCATGTCTCCCCACCTTAGAAGGGGTTTCCTGGGGGATAGGGAATGCTAAGCATTGTAGGGCACCTCCTGGAGGTTTGAGGAAGTGGCTGGTTACCAATTAGTACAAAAACATGTCACTATTCTAACAGCCAGTAACTGTAGTGGTGTTAACCGCTGGAGTCCTAATGACTGTAGATGGGCAAAGGACACACAAAAAAGCATCTATAGATAGTAACATTAGAGAAGTCTTTTTATGAGAGGAGACATTTTAGCTAATACCATATTGACAAGAAAGAGAAATTCAAGAAGTTAGGCAGCTGATGAGGGATGGAAAGAATATTCTAGTCAAAGAATAGCAAAGGTGTTAAGGTGCATCAAACTTAACATATTTATAGAATAGCAAGAAAGTTGATGTTGCTGAAATATCATGCTAAGTGGATGATAAGACAGTAGGTCAGATGAGAGGCACAGGCCATATCTTATAGGGCCTTTTAGGAATGAGAAGTAATGAGACGGAGGACTTTAAGCAGGCAGGAAAGAATGTGATTTACATTTAAAACAAAATTATTCTGGGCCCTCCCTGGTGGCACATTGGGTTAAAGCACAGCACGAATGAAGCTAAAGCCACCTGAGCATGGGTTCGATCCCAGCCTCAGATGTGATACACATGGCACGGCAGACCTCTCCTGACCCGCCCCCTGCTCCCCTCAGCAGTGTACTTCATCAGTTGGCCTGTTCTGCTCCCCACTTTGTCTCTGGTGAATTCACTCACTGCCCCTGCACTCTGGCCTGTACCCCAGTTCTGTATGCATAAATAAAAATTTAAAAAATTTATTCTGGCTGCAGTAAGGAGAATAGTTTGTAGGGAGAGAATATTGAAGAGCTTATTTGAGCCAAAAAAAAAAAAAAAAATCAATGACCGCCTGGACTGGAGCAACAGCAGTAGAAATGGAGAAAAGTTGGCTAATTTCAGATTTGGAAGTTGGAGTGGTTTTAAAGATATATCCACACATTCTTTGATACACCTTCTCTTGAGCAGTGGATCTTAATTCCTCTCCCCTTGAATGTGGGCTGGAATTAGTTTTTTGCTTCTATCAAAGAAAATGTGCTATAAGTTAGTGGGTGCCACTTTTGAGAGAGAGGCTATTCAAAGATTATGTTTTGCATTTTGGGGACATGCTTTCTTGCTCTTTTAGACTTAACTTTGAACAAAATTAGTTACCTTGTCATGCTGCATCTCTGTGGTGAGACTTAGCAAGAACTGAAGCCCACTAAGTACTATTTAAGTGATCTTAGGATCCACTCCATTGCACTCTACTTCAGTCTTCCGATAAGACTATGGCTGTATGAGTCCCCAGATTCCTCAAGTTTCCCCAGAGAAACAGAACTAAAAGTGTGTATGTAGACACATAAAGGGGTAATTCATTTTGGGAAATGGTTTGTGTGAGTATAGAGCTTTAACTACACACCAATATGCAGTGGGTAGGTTGGAGAGTCAGGAAAACTGGTAGTATGATACATACCAGAAGCATAAGAACCTGACGTTTTGATGTCCCAGGGCAGAAGATGCATGTCCTGGCTGAGAGAGATTGAGAGAGAGAGGCATGAAAGAAAGAGAGAAAGAGAGAGATAAGAGAGAGAGTGTGTGTGTGTGAGAAAGATCGATTCTCCTTTTATCAGACTTATTATTTTGTCAGCCTTATTCTATTCAGACCCGCAACAGATTGGACAAGGACGATCCATACCAGTGAGGGTTAGTTTTCTTTACTTGGTCTACTGATTTAAACGTTAATCCCTTCTATGAAACACGCTGACAGGCACACCCAGAAATAATGTTTTACTGTTCATCTGGTCAGTAGTTAATCAGCCTGGTGAAGTTGACACATAAAATAACCATAACAGTCCCTCCCTGGTGGTGCAGCAGGTTAAAGCACAACACTAAGAAGCTGAAACCGCTTCCATATGAGTTCAATTCCCACCTGCCCCGGAGGTGACCACATGGCGTGGCAGAACTCTCCTGACCCGCCCACTGCTCCCCTCAGCAGTGTACTTCATCAGTCTGCCTGTTCTGTTCCCCACTCTGTCTCTGTAGCGACCTGTGACTGATACGGTTAAAAGTTGAGTGTGATTACAGCAGAGAAGTAACCACTGGATTTGATAACAAGATGGTGGAGGTGTTTAATAAGAGAAAATTCTACAGTCAAGTAGAACACAAAGTAATTTCAAATGGGTTAAGCAAAAAATGGCAGAATGGAGATGATCCTTAAAGTTAGCTCATGAACAAACTAACACTTTCTTAAGTTCAAGAGCAGCGAGTAAGGAATGTGGGCAGGGTTCCTCAGGTCAATTATTCCACTCCACCTAGTGCCAATGAGGGTTCAAGGCTTCATTCCTAGGTCTGCTTCCTTGGTGGAAAATGCTGGTCAGAGAGCTGCCTTGTCTGTCCTCTTTCCTCACATATGTGCAGACTTTCTCATGTGGACTCTCAAAGTGGGGTGATCTAATTTATCCTGCAGGAATTAGAGGGGTTAGAACAAGTGTTCCAAATGTAAAGAAGTAGAAACTATTGGTCTCTAAGCCTGTGCCTTCAAACTTGCAAAACATGCAAACATGCAAAACTATATTTCATGCATGAGATCATTCACAGAGCCAGCCTCACCTTGAGAAGAGAGTCCTGGACCCTTCTGAGTGGAGGGAATAATAAATAATTTGTGGCCATCATTAATCTGCTACAAGAGGTAGTAAAATGGAAGCAGTGACCATTAGCGAATATTTCAAAGGGATTTTTTTTTTTTTGCCCCAGACTAGAGGAGTAGGAAAAGCAGACAGTTGTTAGTCTGTAGAGTCCAAGTATTTTCTCCAGAAAACTGAATTATAATGATGACAATATTCCAGAAAAGAAGACAACATAGATATTGTCAGAAAGAAAAGTTATAATGGGACCAAAATCCTTGAGAAGGAAAAACACCCAGAACAAAGGAAAGGCTGACTTTTAGTGAGGTTAGGGGGATTACAACCAAGGTGGGAAAAGGTACAAATGAAGAGTGATGTAAAAATAAATTTAAAAACAAAAATATAAAAGAGGAGAAAAGGGAGAGGTGTGAGTAGAGGCACCTCCAGCAGGCTTCTGACTCAGATGCCCCCCCCTACTGGTGAGGCCTTCCTTGACATCCCTTTCTTCCACGGCACCCCCAGTACTAACTCCTCTCCCCACTTTATTCCCCAGACAGCTGGCACACTAGACATGCAGGCATGCTTTGTGTATGGCACTATAAGCAGGCACTCAATAAATACAGTAGAGTACCTGGATGAACACAGGGATCTACCTGAGGGAGCTTTAGGGTCAGGAATGGAGCTGAGGGAATGAGAAGCTGGAAATCCAGATGTCTGAAGGTGACACACAGAGGTGACGTGGAGAGAATAAAGTCAGGTCTTAGGGGTTCCAATCATAGCCCTCTCTTCCTTTCCTGCCTCCTCTGGCTGAGTTCCAGGGATCAAGTTACTGAACTCTTCTGAGCCACAAGGATTAGGACCCTGTTGGTGCAAAGGGTGTGTTCATCAAATCTTGGTTCTTTCCCACGATTCTATTTTCGCCAACCTGTTTGTCACTCCTTTCTTGCTCCATCCAGGCAGCTGCTCCCTGTGTCCTCTATGTAAAGTCCGGTGAGTACACAGCAACGGGCCCCAGGCACTGACCAGAGTCCTTGCGCACCTGTGGGGAGGGCGGCACCCCGGGGGGGGGGGCGGGGTGAAGCTGGCCAATCCTGGGGCTGCTGAGCAAGTCTGGGCTGCAGGCAGGTAGTGTGTCCAGGTCAGTGTGTGGGTCGTCTGAGGCCATGGCGAAGCTAGTGGTGCTCACCCTCCTGGGACTGGCGCTCGCAGCCTTCAGGGAACACCGGTCTTCTTACCAGTAAGTGGGGTTGTATTGAGGGCTGCAGCCCTGTCTTTCCCACCCCACCCCTCCAAACCGACCCTTACCCCCACCTTCCTTCCTCCTCCCTGAGTTCAGGAGTGTCCCACCTCCAAAGTGGGGTTTGGATTTCATAAATGTTTGTCCAACTTCCCCACACACTGGAAAACATATCCTTCTTCATGGCCTAAGAGCTAGGCCATGGCGACAGTACTCAGTGAGCAAGTTGTTGACAAACATATTAATTTTCCAAGATGATCTAACCCAGGAGTCTCAGCCAGAGTCACTTCTCAACCCCTCTTCCAAACAGAGAAGCAGACTGGTAGTCGCCTAGTCGCACAGCTTAAGAGGAAGGAGCCCTGGACTGGGCTACCTGGCCTTGGCATAAGCCTTCCCTGCCTGGACTCCCCTGGGGGCTGCACGGAGAGGCAGGGAGCTGCTTGGGAGCAGTACAGGGGAGCACATGAGCCCTGATCCAGCCCCAGTTGGGGTTTGTCCTGGCGCTGGCCTTTGAAATCCGGGTTTTTGCTCTGCCCCTTCCATTGTGGCATCTTGGACAAAGGATTTTGCATCTGTCCAGTTAGCTATCAGTGAACCTGAAGCAGTAATAGACATTAATGCAATTAACACTGTGCCTGGGATGTAGGACAGATTGAGTGGCTGTCAGTGTCCTGTCTCCCTTAAAATATGGTACTAACCATTCCAAGTTTTTAAAGAAAATATCAGTATTTTCATGATTACCTTTTATAGGAGTTCAAAGTCTAGTGATCATCCCAATCCCTAAGGTTTAGTCAATAATATCTTATCATTTACTTTGAAGTAAAACATTGCTAAAAATCAAGTTGAACATTTTGGATCTTTGAAATAGCTATAAAGGCCCTAGAGACTGAGAGCAGCTATTGTTCATATTTTTTTTAAAAAAAATAAATAGCTGGGGTTTGTTCTTGTAATTGTTCATTATATTTGAAATCACAACTTGCTAGAAAAAGTGAAAAGCAATTTATCTGGGATTTTAAATCACATCAAAATTAGTTTGTGGATGTTCATGAATTATGGTACTGTTTGCTAGTCCAGGAGATTATATATAGCATCTTTCGAATATAGTTTTTGCTACAATGTGCATGTGGGTTGTAGGATGAAAAGAAATGAGTCACAAGGTCTGAGCTCTGGTCTAAGCTTTCTCCTCTATTTCCCCAATTCCTTCTGTATCTGGGCATGATCCACCCACGCTCCAGTTGCCCCTCACTGAGATGTCGTGCAAAACACAACAGATAGACCAGGAAGAGGCAAGCACCTAGCCCTCTGGATTACCTTCCTTAACTTGCTGTAGGAATGAGACTGCAGGCATCTTGCATATGTTTTGTGTAAAAGTACAGCGTTATTATTCCTGCCCTAAAAGTTTCTTTCATGACTGTTAGCCTATTTTATTCAGCATTATTATTTCCCTAAGTCTATTCGTCTGAACTTGAACTGCAAGGCTTGCTTCCTAAGAAATGGGTTCCTTGGGTATTTCAAATTGAGACATGTCTAGTAGTGCCTTCTCCTAGAGATTGGCAGAGTACAACAAAAGCTTTGAAAAGTCCTTTCAGTTAAAAAAAAAAAAATCTCTTTAAGTCAACATTTCACAGACTCCTCTGTCCACATCCTCTGCTTCACTTTCTGGTACCACCTATGATATCTGTCTAACCTTCCGGGATTAGGACAGTTTAGGACAATTGTCCAGTTTCGGACAATCTATTGTATGCCACTGACTTGCATCAAGACTTAGATTTCAACTTTTAGAAGTTGGGTCCTGGCCTTGCTCAGGGGTGAAAGTTCACATATAGAAACACAGCACATGGTCAAATGGAAACAGTTGTGTATCCAAGTCTCATTCTGATTTTCTTGAGAATGACCTAAGCACACTCTATTCACAGCCGAATACAATGTCAGCCTCTGCAAGTCCTTGTCTTAGGGCTCCCTTGGTGGTGGCTTTTGTTCCTTTTTGGGGTTTGCCTGTGGTCTCCCTGTATGCATTGAGTGTGCAAGAGATGTTTGTCATAGGGACACTGCTGTGGGAAGACCTGGAGTCTGGTTTGCAAATCAGAGTTCACTGCTTTACTTTCAGCATCTAAGTGCAGCAAGTGAGGTGGGAGCCACAGCCCTCCAAATCTTAACTGTAATCAGATGATTGAGAAGGGAAAAGGAAAGCGGGCGTAGGATAAATCTCTGGATAAGAATGGAAAGGAGGGTAGGAAGACCACAGCAGAGCAGGAGCAATGCAGGCTGAGAGGATCCTTGTTGCAGAGAGGAGCTTGATGGAGGCTGAGGCGGCTGGAGCAGCCCACTGTGCAAAGGCTCTAAGTATTGCTACTCAGAGGCACCGGGAGCAGCCTGGGAGCATCGCCTGGGAGCTCCTTGCATCTCAGGACCCCAGACCACATCCCACACCATTAAGTCAGCCTGCATTTCTTAGCAAGCTTGCCATGGGATTTGCATGAGCCTATAAAGAACATTGAAATACTGCAACACCCACACTGGAAACTGATTAAGAGCTCCTAAGGGATCAGTAAATTACTTTCAGCCTCATTTTTGAGATAAGGGCCCCAAGTCCCAGACTGCTTCCTTTATTTAGAGGAGACCCTGCAAAACTAGTGTCAGGCCTCTGTATGCATTTCTGTTACCCCCATACCCACTCCCATTTCTCCTCCAAGAAACACAATGTAATGGGAAAAAAGCAGGGGTGAACTTCAGCATCCCTAGGTTGGAACTCCTTTCTACAGCTTTCAAGCCACACCATTAGGGCCTGATTCACCATCTATAAATTATAGGATGATAATACATATCACAGTAGGATCTGTCTGTCTGTCTATCCCGGTGCAGGAAAGATAGTCTTTAAATGTTAGATTTTGTCATTGCCATATGCTCTCTCAAAAGTCCACCTATGAATGTTCCACCTAATAAGTGATTCCAGAATATGCATTATGATATGTTGAAATCTCACTGAAGCCCTAGGTTAAGGATGGATAATTCTCAGATACCCCATCAATACACCATCTCCTCAATCTGAGGCGCCACTGTAGTAATTTTGTAAAACAATACAGGAGACATTTCTAGATTACCTCCCTTTTCTCTGTTTATGCTGGCAGTCACAGGAATGAGTAGGATGTAGTACTCCTCAAAGATTTCAGGGTTTACTATAAGCAAGAAGAGCAAAAGCTGACAATTGCAAAACAACTGGTAAAGAGACTTGACAGATGTACATGTCAAAGGTCCATGAAAAGAATGAAGGCATCATTAGCCCTGTCACAGAAGACCAGGAAGAGCTACAGAACATCATGAGTAGATGGTCTTCCCAGTGGGTTAGCAAGTAGTAAGCATTCAAGGCAGATAGAGAAACATGAGCAAATTTACAAACATAAACAAAAACATAGAGAAAGAACCTTTGACATCATGACACCTAATTTCAAATCCTAGCTCTGTTCTTTAAATAAGACACCACAAGCCAAGTACTTACTACTCCATGCCTCAGTTTCCTTACCTATGAAAGAAGTAAAATATTAATCCTTGTCCCAAAGTCGCTACAGAGATGAAGCAAGTCTGTGTGTTTGCCCTAGCAACACAGCAGCCCCCAACACTGAATACTGAATTAAGGAAGAGTGCAGTGCCAGCACAGAAATGGACAAAGTTAAAAATTGCACCAAAAAAAAAAAAAGCTTCAAAAGGGATTTCTTAATGCATAGTTAAAGATCATCAATTTCTTTTATAAAGAGCCAGCATGTATTTGCAAAGAACAATTCACAGCAGGGATTGTGCAATTCTGGCCAGAGACAGGAGCCTGGGACATATCTCAGACATTGAACTTTATCCCTTAATCCTGGAACACTGAAATTTAATAAAGCCCACAACAAGATATTTTCTTATAATTGAGAATAAGAAAATATGAGCAGGAATAAAGGAAAACAGCTAGAATTGTCTTCTGATGACTCCTCCAGCTGTAAAGTAGTGCTATCTATCAATATTTGTGCTGGCTAGAGAACAGCAATCATACCTGTGTTCTAATCCTAACTCAGCCACTCCATAGCTCTGTGACCTGGGAAAGGCATTTGATCCCAGTCATTTATAAAACAGAAAAATTACTGCAGGGAGGCATCTGAGGATTAACCGAGGGTACACACAGTACTTAAATAAACTTAAACAGCAGCACTTAGCAATTTACCCTGTCCTGATAGGATTTGTTTGGCCACAAATTTGAGCTTAAAGGAATTGACTATTCAAGGTTGCCTTACCTACCCTGGAACTCCCTATAACTGTAATTATTCTACCTGTTATATGTTAGATATCAGTTTCCATAAGAAAGAATCCCTCACTTTTCTCTGCCCTGTATGAACCCATCATGTTAATGAACCTTTGCAAGTCAGCCTGCACACATGCTTCCCTTGTGATTTTTGACTCTATTAAAAGCCCATCTGGCTACCTGTGGCATTTTTCACAGGTCCTGACCCACTCAGCAATTTCATATCCTTGGTTAGCTTCTGAACCACTCTTTGTATTGGCTGTGGTTATGACCTTAGCTACAATATCTTGTACCCGTCCTTTGAGTTCTTTGAGTCACTTGATGAATATTCACAGGGCTTTCTCTATACAAGTGCTTTTCAAAATGGTGGGCCACAAAATGAATTTAGTAAGTAGGCTGTGAATACCAATTTTAATAAATGGAATAAAATTGAATAGGAAAGTTAAGAATGTATTGCACACATCAGAATGGGTTTTTGTGTGTGTGTGTGTGTATGTGTGTACCTTGCTTCATGTGGTAATTGTGTGTGGGCCTGTGTGCTCCTGCCATATGAAATGCTTTTTCTCATTTGGGTCTCAGTTTGAAAAGCTTAAAAGTCACTCACTGCTCAATCACTTCCTCTTGTAATTCTTTCTTGTGAACTTTTGTGATGATAATGTCAGATGTCCTTTTTTTAAAATATATTTTAGTTTCTCGGGTCACGGGAAAGATCCCAGTTTTCTTTTGAAGTCTGCTTCAAAAGAAAGTCTGCTTCTTCATCAGGAGCCCACCATCTTGAGGTCGACCAAGCCTTCCTCATCTCTGTGTCTCAGTACCTAGAGTTCACCACTCCAGTCACGTGTCCAGATGAACTGTGGATACTGATGGAGGATATTACAAACCCTTTCCCCAGCATTTTAGGGCAGCCCTAATGGAAGGTGAAATTGAAAGCCAGGGGCCTGGTAAGAGGAGCAACCTACAATTTCCCTTTAAGAAATACATGAAAGATAAATCACCCCCCGGGTTCCTAACAATGTGTACCAAGTTGGTAAGAATTTTATCCAAGGTGTCCATTCACCTCTCATTCATCTTCCCTCTGTGAGACTAAATTATCACTAAGTTAAAAATTTTCAACCTCTCAACTTTAGCCAAATAATATTCTAGAGACTTCTGGGTAATTGTGGCTATTAGCTTTAAGTAGATTGTATCGTTGATTCTCAAAAAATATTTACCAACTAAATCTCTGGGCTGTGCTGATGTTGTGGTCCATTTCTTTCAAATGCCTCATCTATAGCTTTGCTCTGAGCATCAGTGGCTGGTGTTCCTTTTTCACATCTGTTCTTCACTCAAATGCTTCCCAGGATATTTATGCCCTCAGATTGTGTGTGTGTGTGTGTGTGTGTGTATGTGTGAAATGCCTTTTTACATTTCAGCCTTGCGTATGAGTTTTTGAAGTTCTAAGTCCTTTAAGCACACCTGCATTTTTCAAGTACCACCCCTGACAGCAGATGCCCAGCCAGGCTTTGGAGACACACTGGGCAGATGGGCAGCAGGCCCATCTGTCAATAGCCCTAAAACATCAATGGAATAAATTGGAACCATGTTGCTATTTAACCCAAATTTCCACATAGGACTCCTTACATAGCTGATGAAATAGTTCCCATCTCTGCCAAAGTGCACAGAGCCCTGGAGAGGACACTTCATATCTCCTTTGTATATTTACCCATGTCTGATAAATAAACACTGCAGTGCCCCAAGGCCCCCTGTGTCTTGCTCTGGCCTTGTCTGGTAGAACTGACTGAATACCAAGGACTTCTAACCTTGGGTTGAAACTCAGAACAAGGACACTTAAAGAGGATGGTATTGGCAGTGACTTTCACCATTTAATTATAATTTCTGAATAGTTTTATGTGTATTTTATGCTTTTTTTCTCTTCCAGAACACGATTTAATGCTTTCCGAGAAGTAAAACCTGTAGACCTTCCTAGGTGTAATTTAATTAAAGGAATAGGTAAGTATATGAGAGGAAGATGTGTCTCATTTGAACCTGTAGTATCATCTTGCTATTTATTTAGTTAATATGCTGATTTAATTGTGTTAAAAATAAAATAACTTTAATCCAAGACAGTATTAATTCAGCAGTTAATTGTAAATGTCAAGTTACTTGACTTCTGACTTCACCCAATATACATTTGACTCTAACAGAGCCAAATATCGATCATCAATTTTTTTCTATGGTTTGTTTGATTTTGCTTGTCAGGTTTACTAAAACAATAGTCAGAACATGTCTGGTTTTATGGTAAAAATAACCTAAGGAAACATCAGAAGAGGGACAGAAAGGTAGAAAAAACAGTGAGTAAAAGGTCAAAGTTTTAAAAGCCAATACACACCTTTACAATTACCCCAAAGTTTCTCCCCATGTATTTCTCTGTTAATATCAGATTAGAAAAAATTTCCCAAACGTTCTCAGTAGATTTCCCCTTAGAACTCATTAGTCACCTTTAGACAAGAGACTGGTGCCCTAGCTGCATAGGACACTGGGAAAGTAATTATTGGTCCTCCATTGTGGGAGGTAGCCCTGTCAACAAAGATGAAAGGGTGGGAGAATAATAGCAGCTTAGATACCACCAACAGGGCATCTAAGCACTGCCCAGCTCAAGTATCCATGTCGATTCAACCAACCAGCTTTGCTATTTGAGGACAACTTATTAGAGATCTGTACTTTTGTTACATTTTAAGGATTTTAAAAAATTATTTATCTCCAATGACAATCATTGGAATAAGATGACTTATTCAATCAGCATTAAGAAACTTGGCCAGATATTTTACAGTACAATCTTTTTTTTTCTAGGAAACAAATAAAACAGTGATGTTAAGTATCACTCCGTAGTTGAAAAAAAAAAAAAAATGAACATCTCCACTAACACAAAATCAACAAATTTAATGTGTCTAGATTGAATGAATTTTTTTTAAGTGTACATGGGCTTAAAGTGTAACTAATAGGGTGATATTTTAATGATGTCTATAATTAATGTGAAGTAAATGTATGTTCTTGATCATATAAAATGTTTCCCCATTTTAATGAAAGCATTTGGAATTTGTTTATATTTCCAATATGGCCTTCAATGAGCTTAGCTGATTTGGAAATAAAAACAATCAATATATATTAGTAGCTTCACTCTGTATCTTTAAAAAAACAAAACTATTTTCAAATTCTCTTACCCATTGTACATTTTGTGAATTTCCATAAACTTTATATAAGAGATTTCAAATAATAAAAAAATTCTAGGGACCCTCCCTGGTGCCACAGTGGGTTAAAGCACAGCACTGAGAAGCTAAGGCCACTTCAGCATGAGTTCGATTCCTGCCTGCCCTGGAGGAGATCCACATGGCGAGGCAGACCTCTCCTAACCCCCCTGCCCCACGCTGTTCTCCTCAGCAGTGTACTTCCTTGATCTGCCTGTTCTGCTCCCAGCTCTGTCTCTGGTGAATCCTCTCACCCTCCGCATCTCTGGCCTGTACCCCAGTTCTGTACAAATAAATAAATAAATCTTTTTAAAAAAATTCTAGATAAAAAATTTAAAACAAATATTTTAAGTACAAAATTTAATCACCCTATTATTTTAATGCTTTTTAATTTTCATATTATCACATTAGGCAATTTGAGTAAATGAATAAGTGAATTATTCTGAGCTACCGAAGAAGAGCTAAATGTGTAGCCCCATTTTTTAGGTCAGAGTGATAAAGAAATGAATCATTAGCTTCCTGCAATTGTCTGAACAATCTGTACTCTGTTCTTTTCTGGTAGAAAATGGCTCGGAAGACTTGGAGATACTTCCTAATGGTCTGGCTTTCATCAGTACTGTAAGTGTTGCTTTCTATTTTCATGTGCCGAATTGTTTTCTAGGACCAACATTTAAGTCTTTGGTTTAAGCCTTCTATGTATCAGTGCCCACCTACTAACAAAATGAGAAGTCATTTGGCTCAAAAAACAAATTGCATACACCTTGACACTCATTTTCTAATCTTATGTGTGCTATGCATATTTGTCTTCTCTGTGTACACTGAACTCTCACACCACCTTACCTCCCCAAACAATTGTAGCAATTTGTTTCTGAGTCTAGTGAGTTCACAATGGTTTCCCATTTGACTATCTTGTAAGTATTTACTGGTCTATTCAAACATTTGCTGAATGGAACAGAGTTTATGTTTATATATATCTCCTCACTTGACACTTACATTTTTACCTCTTTTTTCCCCACACTTTGCCAGATCAGCCCTCTCATTTAAAAATTATCAATAGATCTTCCCACAATTTCCAAACTTTGAAGAGAATCCACTGTATTTACTAAAACTCTCCTGCATTCAAGTAACTGTGATTAAGTAATAGAGCTCAAGACAGAAGTCAACAACCTATTCTAGGATGCCGGAGTAGATAAGATACAGCATACACATCATTCAGCATTGAAAACTTTCACTGCCTGCTGGAATCTACTTAATGAATTCAGATTTCTATTTTGAAGATGGACAATGTTGGCACCCTCTACACCAGTGTCTTGTAAATGTGTTTTTTTTTAAGCCACAGAACTTGTATTTCAAGGAGAATCTTTTGCTCTCCAAAAGTCGACCATTCCTATGAAAACTTTACTAAGCCCCAAATGAAAACAATTACCATTAATTTATATGCCAGTCCATTTAAATTTGGGGGTGTTCCCAGAATCAAAAAATGATCTACCAAATTATGTCAAATGATACATAAAACCTAAAATAACAGTAACCTGTTGTAAAAGCAGGGGTGACATGATAAATACACAGCTATACAAAATATGTGTGTACAGTGTAGTTGCACTTACCACAGTCAGGAAGCCAGTGAACACACTCTGAGGTAGGGAGTAGGTGATGATGGTGAATCTGGCTGAGCCATTGGAGGCTGGGGCGCAGGGAGGTCCAGGCGAGTGAGTTTGGGAAGGAGAGGGAGCCTGACTTGTCATCATTGTCCCAGCTCATCAGAGCAGGCAGGTCACTTATATCTATACCAACATTTATGTCTTCCTTCGTGTGGAAGGTCCAGGTTTCCTAGCCTGCGCTGGCCCATGAGGACCTCATGAAATAGGAATGAATGATTGACTGTATCGCTTCACAGATTTTTGTAGCTTTGTAGTTACTCAAAACATCCTGCCACTGGCCCTAAACCTACCTGCCCCTTCAAAATGAATGTTAAACTTTTTTGCAATCATTTCAGCCCTGTCAACCACAGTGGAAAATCTCACACAAGGGCCTCACGTTCAGTTCCTGGATAACTTGACTTTTGAGTGTTCACTGCGACATTCAGTTTGAATTCTGTCAGTAACATCCTTAGGAGAGCTCTCAGGATTTTCTGATACTTTATAGCATAATAAGGTCACGTCGCAAACCGGCACGCAAAACAAATGGAGAGCCATAAGTACAGACTCTTCTAGCGCAAGGGTGGGGCGGCTGATATTGAGATGTGGAGGGCGGTTTGGGGAAGAAGAAGCTTGGCTGGGGCCACTCACGCAGCGGTGGGGGTGCCAGATGCCTCTCTGGTGTCGCGGCAAAGCGCAGACTGATACTGTGTGTGCTTTTCGGCTTCTGTCGTAAAAGCAAAGTGGCGTAAAGTAAACTGTTGGAAAACAAGCGACACTTGTATCTCAAACAGCTGTGTTCAAGTGGAAGCCTAAGAAAGTTGTTCTCTGAGCTCATTAGATTTCCCCTAAACCTCTGTCCTCGAGTAACCTCAAGGAAGCTGCCATTTTAAAAACCATAGCCGCCGCCCCCCCCCGCCACCCTTTTTGCTCTTATGGAAACCTGCAATTGCCTTGTTGGTGATCTGGCGCATGAGTTTCACGCTGGGGTTTGGGACACAGCTGGCTTTGCTGCCGGGCCTGGAAGGGTCTGTGCTTGTGTCTTGTGGGGTGGTCTGAAGGAACATGTGTCTTCCAGCTGAGATACCCACGTGGCTTGAAGCAGACAGTGAGACCCGTGTCCTGCTCACACCCCTCGCATGTGAAGTATTTGCAATATGCTTTTTTTTTTCCTCCTCCATGTTTTATGAGGGATTACAATACCCCGGAATAAAGAGTTTTGATCCTAGTAAGCCTGGAAAAATACTTCTGATGGACCTGAATGAAGAAGATCCATCAGTGTTGGAGTTGAGTATCACTGGAAGTAAATTGGATTTATCTTCATTTAACCCTCATGGAATTAGCACTTTCACCGATGAAGGTAGCGATGTTTAATTTTTATTAAGAATCAAAGCAATTTTAAAAAAGAAAATACTGTTAAATGAATATTTTTTTCACACTACTAAAGTTTAATAATGAATAATGTTCTTATTCTGAGTTTTTAACTTACCCACATGTTAATTAAATACAATGGTAAAACTAGCTAAATGCTTGAGAATGCTAAAATATTTAAGATTTGTAACTCACCTAATTTTTAAAAATACCAAATTTACATTATCCCTATAATTATTATAGTGATAGCATCCAGACCTAATCATTTTGGGTTTTCCATTTTATACTGTACAGATTCAGGAATTAATAGGAATAGATTTTTCTAACCTAAGGCATTTGCAACCTATAGATCTACTGACAAAAAGTCACCATGGCCAACTTTATCTCTCTTTCTTTTTTTAATATTTGTAAGAAAATTTATGATGAAATGTTCAAAAACATACAAAGCCGGAGAACAGTGTTAAAAAGATTTGCATGTCAAGGTTCTCTCAATCCCATCAACTTCAGTGTCTCCACCAGTGTTTACTGGTCCCTCTGCTTAGTCTTCGAATTGCTTCTCTGCATTTTAATACTCATGAACATGTTACCTCCATTCATATGTTGTCATCCCATTTCTTCCTTTCTACATTAATTCTCAGCCCCAGTTACACAGAGAAGCACCTGAAGAGTTTCTGAAAACCTGACTCCCAGTATCAGCCACAAATACTCTGCTTTGGTTCATATGAAGGAGGCCTATACTTGTTCAAAGTTGGCTCTTTCTTCTCTTTCCTAAGGGTCTCCTCCAAGAAGGTGTCTTAGATGTGTGGCAAGCTTTTGGATCTCAGTGGCCCTGCTCTGGGCTACTCCTGTTTGGGTACTTACTCAAAAGGGGATGGGTAGCTTTGGGTGTTTTATGGGAAACTATATCCTCTGTCTCTATGTACATTGACTTTATTAAAGATTTTCAGATGATAAAAATGTAAAGTCAAGGCTAAGATATTTCTGTATCTGTGAGCTTCATCTCATCAGATCATCTCTTCATCAGTCCTTCCAGACATTTCCTATTTGGGATAATTAAAAGTGCTACCATAAGACTCATTAATGATGTCCTTGTTAACAAACCTTCTCTCACCGTTCCCCTCCCCCCTTCCTTTCTCTAGTTTATGCTAACCTGTTGATCATGTTCACTCTTCCCAGTACATGTCTCCTCCTTGATTTTCTAATATACCAATCCATTCTAAATCTCACTTTGCTGCAGTGTCTCCCCTGCTCAATATTTTGTCACTCATTTCATAGTCTCTGAGCATTTCCTAAAGGACAGGTATTTTAATTCCTCTTTTATTTTCTCTATTTCTGACAATTAATCATGTCACAATCATGATTGTGCCTGCTTGGTAGGATAATAGCCCCACCTGTAGGGTGTTCTTTTTTTTTTTTAAATCACCCTCCAGTTCCATTCCTTCTAGCTTAGGATACTACATAATTGCATTTTATTTCTCTTGCATTATCTTATTAGACACTTTTGATTTTAAAATCAAAAGTCAAAGAGTGACCTTCCATTTTTTCTTCCTTTCTTCTTCACCTCTACTCTACATGATTTATCTTCTTTGAAATATATCGTCTCTTCAATGAGCTTTCTATTTACTGACACATTTTATTTTGAAAATATTTTTAGTTGCAAAGAAATACAGTATAGGGTATAGGTATACTTTTCAAAATAAAAATGGGATAATCTTACACAAACCCATCTATAAATTGCTTTTGCACTAAACATTGCATCGTGGACTCCACCTATGAGAGCAGGTAGAGCTACAGCTGTTCAGGATTCAGTTGTGTGGGAGTACCATAAAATAACTCATCTGTTGATGGATATTTGGTCTGTTCCCACCTTTATTCTCTTTGCAAACTGTGCCAAAAGAAACTTTCTTCAAAATATATACCATCAGTAAATACTTTCTTAGGATAAATTCTTAGAGATAGAATCTGCTGCACAAAACATGAATCCAGGGCTTAATCCTCACTTATTCCAGCTTGGACATCTGTTTTTTTTTTAATATATATATATATACTTCCTGTCAAATATTTTTCTGTCCTTTCCAGTCTTTTCTTGTTAATGCCACCTCCAGGTCCAGACCCTTCTCTCTGAGCTTGGGTAACTGTTTTAGCCCCAGGTCATGCTACACTTTGGCTCAAAGCCTCCATGAGTAAGCCCTGACAAGATGACTTTGGTGCCCTTTCTCTATGGCTTCAGCTTTTCCACTTTTTCTTTTGCTCAGCAGGCTCTAAACACAACCTCATTATTAAGTGAATGGCTGGGGAAGCTACTGCCTCAGGCCCAATGCATACACTCTTCCCTTTCTCTAGACTTCATTTCCCCTGGATACTCACACGGTCTGTGGTTTATTTCATTTAGGTCTCCGTTTTAATGTCACCTAATCAGAGATGACAATTGTGACTTTCACGAAGAAGACATTCTTTTAATCTCCACTCCTTTATCCGGTTTTATTTTCTCTTCATAGCGTTTACCACTCATTAAAGTAAACTCTTGGATGAATGGGCTAATAAAGAGCTTCCTGGCTGGCTTCTCCTTCCAAATCTCTTCAGTTTAACCTACTAACTAAACTTGCACGTTCTTTTAATGATCAGTATAGTCATGTGAACGGTTCTTAGAGACTTACTGCTTCTTAAGGCAAAGATTGTCATCTCATTTCACTTGCCATCTTCCATCACACCAGTTAGGTGGGTCTCTTTCATGTCCCAAAGTCAAACAGACTCATGGAACTTACTTCCCTTTAATACTTTCTCTTAGTTGTTCTTTTTGAGAAATTTATTATCTTACACTGTGTAAATTGTCGTTCAGCACACCTCATATTGGTATTTCCCACGTCTTTTATCTTAACTCTGCTTCTTGCTGAGACCATTTGCAATGGAAAGCTTAACAAGCTCTTTGGAGTTTTAGTGTCAAGCGCTGCTCATTCTTAAGTTGAGGAGCTTTTTTTCCCATGTGGTGGAGTTTTAATTTTTTTCTTAGAGACTGTCACTGGTTCTTCCTTTAGCTGTTTTTGTTTTTTTGTTTTTTGTTTTTTTTGTTTGTTTGTTTTTTGTGGAGCAATCACAAATATCACAAATGCCTCTCTCTACAAAGAGATGAAATATTCTATCTGCCTGACACCCTAAGTACTACTTGAAGGTGGGTTGAAATTGCTTTTTGGAGACAGGGCTGACAGCTGAGAACTCAGTTAACATTTCGATTTTTGTTTTTAATCTCTTCTCAGATAATACCGTGTATCTGCTGGTGGTAAACCATCCAGATTACAAGTCCACAATTGAGTTGTTTAAATTTCAAGAAGAAGAAAAATCACTTTTGCATCTGAAAACCATCAGACACAGACTTCTGCCTAAGTACTGAGATACAGCTTATTTCTCTTTCCTTTAACAGCAGTGCATGGTTAATCCACATTGTTCTCTTTGGAAAGGGGAGGTGGGATGCCAGCTCTGTTCTAAAAATCATGTTTCTCCCAATGTTCTTCTGCAGAAGCTTTTGAATACTCAGACCACTCAGAGAAGACCCATCCTTCCCCTTCCCCTTTCTGATCACTGGATGTTGTTTTATGGCTCCTGGGGTCAGAATCTCCCTTCAAGCTTTTACCATGAAAAAATTGTTTTCCCCGAACAGACTTAATATTTCAAACCCAAACCAGTTTCATGGGTGACCCACATGTTGTGCTTACTTATTTCTATATATTGAAAATTTGAGTTTTAATTGCCTCTATGAGTTAGAAATACTGAGAAGAGAGCCAGAATCTGGTGCCCCTGAGACACCTTTGCACTGTCTCTACTCTGTTTGACCACATACGATTTCTGAGACAACACATCTGTAGGAATTCTTAGTTTGGTCTTAAGCTCATTGACATTATAATGTGTGGAGAAAGAAAACACCCAGGCACCATCAACCAGACACAAAGGCAACTCCCTCTCCTCTCTTAAGAGGGTTTAGTGTCTAAGACTAGTCATGGATTTAGGACAATATTTTGACATTTTCTTCTCAAATATTTTAAACTACTAATTATTATGAGTATCATTTGAATAATTTATGGAAAACATTTGATGACCTGAGTATTTGTAAATCTAGATTTCTTTTAAACCAAACATGCAGGAACCTAACAAAACACTTGGCTGATAGTGTCTGCTCAGTGTTAGCAGTGTACTTCCTGTCCTTTCTTGCCTGATGGCTGTGAAGGAGACGGAACAGATTGGACAGAAATTGAGTTAATGGAGGAAGGAATGATGTATCCCAGGTCTTCAGCATCCCTAGAATGAGTGAAAGTTCAGAGAACAGGTTCTGCTGGGAAAATTTATTCAGCAAACATATTTGGAAAAAGAATGAGGCCAATTAATGACACCACATACATAATACTTAGAATGGACAAGCTGAATAACATTAACAAGGACAATAATAGTAGCAGTGATAACAGCTTCATTAACTTTAATGTTAAGTTAGTTACCGCAATAACCAATTTAAACAGATGATTAACCTTCTTAACTAGGTTTAGATAAAAAAAAAAAAAGAACAAACCTGGAATATTCAATGGTATTTTACACCACTAGTAAGTGGTATAATTGGCATTTTAATCCTGGTAACGAGTCCAGAGCTGATTTTCTGAACCACTGTTAAATAGTGAAATATTCTATTTGTTTCTCCATTCTATCTTATAAATCTCACATTTATCCAGTTTCCTAGAGCAATAGTATATTTCTCTGGATCCTTTGCAAAAATATTCATTTTTGGCAAAATAGAATCAAACTGCACATAATCATGGTGTCACAATTAACTAAAATTCCTTCAACTTAAAAATTAACCATGTATAACTTCTGCTTTGTGTTCAGTCATTGTGTGTAAAGTTTTTTTTTTAATAACATTTACTATCCCAGTCACTAAATCTATTATAATTTAAACATGTTGTCATTCAGAATGTTATAATGGCCATTTTGGTCATTTAGTATATGCCAGACATTTTGCCAAACTCTTTACATTCATTCTTTATTATATTCTCACCCTATCTATCCACGGTCCAGAGAGGAAACTGAGGTTCAGAGTTTACTGACTTGCTATGGCCCCACAGACGATAGCAAGCAACACCAGGGCTCAGAGTGACACCCTCAGATTTCAAATCTATCACTCTAACCCATTCAGTTCTGCTCATTTTTGAGAAAAAGAAATGATCACAAAACATACTCATTTTAGAGACTGACTTTCTAAAAAGAGAGTAAAGTCAGTTTTCTGATTTATGCCTACAGCCTGAACAGATTAATCCTAAACCCCGAGACCGTTTTCCCCCTATGAAGGAATAGTTGTTCCTGTTGACTGAGGTTCTAATGAGGGCCAGGCTTCCAGTAAATGCACACCAGGCATTGTCGTGCTTTGTAATTCCCATTGCAACTCTACAAATTAGGATTCTAACCCTTAGTCATTTACTAATGAGCTGTATGACTTTGGGAAAATCATTTAACCTCTCGTTACAGATGAGAAAACTGAGGCTCCCTATGCTTATCAGGCTTCCCCAGGAGCCCAGAGTTGCGAGCTGATGCACTAACCATTGCAATAGAGCGAGATAATTCTCTTCCAGATAATGGCCCCAGGGAACTTCTGTCACCTCAATCAGCAAAGAATGACTCACTTATGTGTTCGCTGTTGTACCTATTAAAGCAGAAAAATAGACTCATATATCTTAGATTTTCAGTAACAGAGAATCAAAATCAGAAAACAAAAAGCCATAGCATCTTATTACTGAGCTTTCTCGGTCATGGACATTTTACTTAGTTTAGAATCATGAAACTTCAAGACCCGTTAAAGTCAAAAAATAGGCCAGTCCACCTCCTCTTCCTTTTACAGACAAGGAAACTGAAGCTCTGACATGTGAAATGATCGATTTTTCCTTAAATCATAGCTCATAGCAGCAAAGTTTCAATTAAAATGCAAGTTTCAAGGTTGCCATCATGATTCCAGGCCTGATTTAGCATTGACTGAATAATCAGTATTGAATACAAATGTGTAGACCTGTTGTGCACAATCCATTCACCTGTGTATACATCATATGTGTGTGTTTGTTGCAGTGTGAATGACATTGTCGCCGTAGGACCTGAGCAGTTTTATGCCACAAACGATCACTATTTTGTTAACCAATACTTGAGATCCTGGGAGTTACATTTGGGTTTAGCATGGTCATATGTTGTCTACTACAGTCCAAATGAAGTTCAAGTGGTGGCAGAAGGATTTGATTTTGCAAATGGAATCAATATTTCACCTGATGGCAAGTATGTGAACTCTTTAAAATATCTTCCATTTTCCCCAGATCCTCACTAGATATCTTTAGAGTATATCCCTTTTCTAAATAATGTGATTTACTTTAACTTGATATCCTAGGAAGAGGAAAAGAGGAAACATGTAAAATATCTGAATTGTTTAAGGGGTAAAATCTATCGAATGGAAATGTTCATACTTTTTAAAAATTTGGGGGGGAGGTAAAAACTATTTCAAATGGGGCAACTATGATAAACACTTAGTATTACTAAATATCCTTGAAGGCTAGATCTTTGAGTGTATAATCAGATTAATGGTAGGCGGATATTTACATATCGCTAGTGCTAGTTTGTGACAAAAGAGCTTGCACAAAAATGTAAATAAAGGCACTGCTTTCTTCATCAAAAAGTATTACTATGGGCAGGAGGGAAGTCAGCTTAACAAAGCAATATGCTTAGTGATGTAGCTGATTGACATTATTTAGTAGTGCCACCAAACTAACAATTCACATACCAGCATTGGCCCAGAGTGTTGGGTCAGGTATTTTTAATATCTATATCTATATTCTAGCTATCCATCCCTCTGTATATTTCCTTTTGTATCACCAAGGATTTCAGAAGGTGTTAACACATTTTGAAAGAGCAAGATGTATAGCTTACAGTGTCTCCTAGCATCTCCCAGACTTCAAAAGTATAGACAGTCAGGCAGTCATCTATCTTTTTGTCCTTTCTTTCTGGACCCACTGTGCTTAGATTGACCACAGATCTTTGGGGCAGGACATTGAACACAAAATTCCATATCCTCAGGATCTGGTCCAGTCTCAAAACCAGACTGAGTATCTTGCTTTCCTACCCTTTCTCTGGATTAAACCAATGAACTTGTCAAAGGGCTCTTGTAAGCCTACCCAGAGAAGTTCCCACCCTCTGCAGTACAGACTCTGAGACCTGCCACTGGGCTGACAAACGAGATCATGCTGTTATGTTTTGCTCCCAGATAGTAAAGATATGGTGTGAAAGCTCAGTTCTGCCTACTGACCAGGGTTAATTCAGTTCCTGCCTTTAGAAACGACTTTCCAGTGATGGGAATTTCTTTGTGCACTGCAAACTCACCGAGTTTTAGAATTTGGTGTGCTTTGAGATAGGTTCCATTTTCCAGTCTCTAAACATAGTTCTTCTCCAGAAAGAGTTATTCCAGCTTCCCCCAGAACCTTTTGAATTGCATTATTTCAAGTGTTTTGATGTAGCTCTTTCTTCTTTGAAGGCATGTCTATATAGCTGAATTGCTGGCTCATAAGATTCATGTGTATGAAAAGCACGCTAATTGGACTTTAACTCCATTGAAGGTAAGATGTATTAACACTATAAGTTTGCAGAGTGATAATTAGATTCTAATTGATTTGTGAAATTAAAAGTGAGGAAAAAAGGATTGTCTAATTGGAGTGGGTGAGAACCAATTTTTCACTCTTTTATTAAGAGTCATCAGCATCCTGTGTGTTTGTTGTTCACTTTTACATCGCTGCAGAGTGGAAAGCACAAAGCACACGTTTACCTATGAAACTTCAATTCCTTTTCTGCTTTGAATGCTGGGCATTGTATTCCCAAATCTCCTTCCTCCTTCTCACCATCCTTCTTTCCCTCCCCTTTTCCATTCTTACCCCTGCCTCATAAGACCATCTCAGTTTTTGCCTTTCTTAATCCCATTCTTCCTTCATTACCGCCATATTGATGGGACAGTCAAGAAAAAGCCTCAACTTGCATTTGCCACAGCAGTGCTCCTCACAATATGTATAAAACCCTGGACTGACAAATGCCATGCTGACAACCATGTGCACCATTGTCCTGCCTTATGGCCAACCTTTGCTCCCCTGCTCAGCCTCTGCCAGCCTGTTCCTGGAGCTCACTGGGCATGGCCCAGCCTCAACGGGGCACTTGTTTCTTTGGTTCCTCTTCCAAGTCTTCATTATTCTTTCTTTCATATCCTTCTAGATTTTACTAAATGGCACCTCAGCTGGGCCCTCCCTAGCCACTAATCTCCTTCATCCTTCCCACCATCCTTCTTTCCCTCCCTTTTCCCCTTTCAACATGGCTCCCTCCTCTGAAACACCTATTTCCTCTCTTCTTTAGGGTATTATTTTCCTTTCAGTTTTCATTACTAACATACTATATATATATTTTATCCTCTCTATCCTCTTTCTGTCCCACTAGGGGACCCACAAGGACTTTTTTTTTCTATTTGTTCTTGGAAGAGAGCCAAACAGCTGGAAGACCTTCAACAAATACTTGTTAAATTAATCTGGTGGGGCTGGGCATGTGTCAGGGGTTTGACTTCTACTCCAACAAATTCTGATGTAGTCTGAAGGTTTGGGTCAAAGAGCTAATAAGAGAAAGTGAGTAAGTAGAACTGTGAAAGTCACTCCCTGCTTTGAAAACCATAAGACAATATTCTCCTGTCATAACCACCCACACCACGAAGCTGTCCCCAGCTCTGTGTGACTGCCTGTATGTATATCAAAGACACTGTCATGGGGACTTCACTCTGAGAAAATTACTTGAAGCAACATCAAATGTAACACCATGTTTGACATTAAAGATCCTTGGTAGGGTTAGTTTGGTATTAGCAGAAGTAAAATGGAATTTTACACACTTAGAGTGGCCGGGGGACTAAAGCAAACTGTAGGTATAGCAATAGGTACTTCTGTAAATTGAAAGTTAAAGACTTTTGTGAATATGGAACCCTAACTGATATAGTCAACACAAAATGATCAAGGTATTACTCTTGCCAAGTCACCATGGAAAGCAAAATTTATCTCAGGTTTGGGTCCCACTTTAAGAAACAGAACATACTCATCTAACAGCAATTCTACCCCCTGGAGTCAAGGATATTCTTTCAACTCTACTGCTATCCTTTCTTTGAAGGATTATATTAAGGCCAATTAATATCTAGAGTGCCAAGAAATTTGATAAAATAGCAGAGATTGATCTTAGAGTTTGATATGAAATGTGGATGGATTATATTCTGTCAAACTGTGGCATACCCATGCAGTGGAATATTATTCAGCCTTTAAAAAGGACTGAAGTATTTAGTCTACATTGTGGAAGAATCTTGAAGTCATTACATTAAGCAAAGTAAGACAGACACAGGAGGACAAACACTTAAATGAGGTACCTAGAATAGACAAGGTCATAGAGACAAAAAGTAAAATATAAGTTACCAGGGGCTGGGGGAAAAATAGTGGGAATTACTGGGAACTGAGTATCTTTTAGCGTTGACAAAGGTTCTGGCAATGGATAAAGGTTATGGTTGCACAATATTGTGATTGTACTTAGTACCACCAAATTGTAGAATTAGGAATGGTTAACAATGACTAAATTTATGTTTTACATATTTCACCACAACATTTCTCTCTCCCCTCCAAAATACAAACAATTCCAAGATAGTCAATGAATGAGTCCCAACTCAAAGTCAATTTTCTGAGAATTGGGATACTTGTTAACAGAAGATACTCTTCCCCCGAAGAGAACACTGCTTTGGCTAAGCAATGCAATATTTAGAAGCCTGTAACATGGCACACACATGCACTGTAGTGAGTAGGTAGGGGCAGACCTTTCATTACTGGTCCAGACAAGGCTCCCTGCAGTACTGTCAGCAACTTGTTGGCAGGAATCAGTTCTTATCTGCTTGCACAGAGTACATGGTAGGATCTCAGTAATTGCATGTGGAATGAATGGGGCTCTGGGCATTTGTGTCTTCTCCCACTCTCACCCCTGCAAGAGTCTCATCCCTGCAGGCTTTCATCTGCTGTGGACTCAGCAATAGACTATATTACCTCTTCCAAAGATAATAACACAGCCCCAGAGACAAACATTTTCCTAAAGAAATTCAGGTGTCAGAGTGGATGTCTGACATTTTGAGTGATGGGGGTGGAAGGGTGGATGGCCTGGGGCTCTTCTGAGGAGAGCACATTTTTGGCCAATCTCACCTATGTCCAGGATAAGAATGAGTGCTGGCTTGGTATGAGTTTGAGAAGGAAGCCCAGTGACCATGCTTGAGCCTCTAGTCCCTTCATGGACCTGTGGGACAAGCTCTCATTTTAAGTAAGAAGCACATGGCAGTGGTGACTGCTTGAAGCTGCCTGCACACCTTCTGGCCTCTGCCATGGGTCACTAACAGTTATTACAGGGTCTCTGGGTGTTGTTGTATGCTGGCCTCTGAGGTACATGGTAGACATTGTTCCTCCAACTGAGTTAGAGGTAAACAAATAGACAAGATTTCTTCCCAGTAGAAGGCAGCCAAAATGATGAATGGTGGAATTAAGAATTGTTGGTATTATTTATGATCCTGGTGCAAAGCCTTGGCAGCAATCTGTGCAGTCATCTCATGCTTGCAACTTATATTTAGAAAATAAACAGCAGAAGAACAGGGAGTTAAATAACATCAGGAAAGTAAAGCACAAACTTTCCCTCAACTCCAAGATGAAAATTAGACCCCATGTGATCATTTCTTCTCTGGCTGCACAGTCTGTGATTAGCCATGATAGGAGATTCAGCACTTCAGCCATTTTGTCATCGGAAGCGAACCCATATTCTCCAGTTGGTGTCAGAATGCATGTGAAATTTCGTCGTCACATGCCATTGAGAAGAAACTGTATTGCTTTACTAAAGCTTTTTTTTTTTCCTTTCAATTTTTTGGGTTCACACTGAGGTGGTAGGACAAAGGATTTCATCTAACTTTAAGTCTTTCTTGGATTTCCCTGTCTCCCGGAAACTGATAAAGTACTAGTTTACATGGAAGCTAGAGGAATCCCTTGAGAGTTACTGGCCTGGAGCAGGAAGGCCCAGTCCTTGCTCCCAACAGTGTGACCATCAGGGACAAGATGGTAGTTTCCCTTGACTTGTTGCTCCATCACCTCTCAAAGTTTTCAACTCTCTTCGCTTCCTCCCTGTTTTTCATCTGGAAGACCCTGGATTTTGACACACTTGTGGATAATATATCCGTGGATCCTGTGACAGGGGACCTTTGGGTTGGATGTCATCCCAATGGCATAAAAATCTTCTTCTACGACGCAGAGAAGCCTCCTGCATCAGAGGTTAGTTTGAAAATGAATCAGATCAGTGATCTTATCCCCAGCTGTTTTTTTTTTTATTTATGGAAACATAAATCTCAATTATGTGTGCAAATAAAAGGGGGAGAGGCATGGATAGATGACCCAAATGATCAGCTATAAAAAAGAATTTGACTTTGGGAGTTATTTTAGGCAGAGTCTAGGAAACAGATGGGTCATTTACATTGAGTAATTTGAGGGGACTTAATAAAGGCACTATATGGAAAGGTCAGAGAGGGGGAAAAATCAACAGGAGGTAAGACATTAACCTAGAGCTGGTAGGAGAGCCAGGTATCCAAGCCAGGACAAGCAAGAGATGTATGAGTGTGTAGAGGGTCTTCTGAGAGGAACCAGGCCGCTGTTTGGGGTGGCCGGGGGAGATGGCCCACTGGTAGGAACTCCACAGAGAGGTGTGCAGAGAATAAATACCCACATCCCTCTCAGAAGAGGGCTCCTTGTATGGTTCCCCCACCCTACTGCTGCTCTTGGTGGACCCTAACTAGGGACTTTCATCATATAGAGCAGAGCAGCTGGTGGGCCTGAGGGCTGGGTCAGGACAGCCCACATTGGCCTTAGGTTCTGACCTTTATTTCAAGTGAGTTTCCACAACTTGGAAATTCATGATAGTTTAAAAAATATAGTGAACCGCTTTGCTGTGGTGTCATCAGATTACCTGCCTTCCCTCATCCAGGGTGTACAAGTTAACAGCGAGGCCCGGCCCTGATGGACAAGTAGCCATCCTCTCTACCCCTTCTCTGCTACATGGGAAAATAAATCACACCCTGGAATTATCTGGGCTTGAAGACCTTTTTTTGCTATCTGAGTGATAGAAGCCAAGACCCTATTTGTGTCCACAGTCTTTATTCATGGGAGTGTGTGAGCAGTGCAGTGAGGAATTTGAAACTCAGTTTTTCAGGAACATTTGAATGATTAACAAGACTTACCAGGATTTTGTGTTTGGATTTTTCAGTATGTGCCTATTATGCTTGTTTTTTCAGTATGTGCCTATTATGCTTGTTTTTTCCTTCAAAATGTTACTAGTTTTGATCTATTTGTTGATTGCTGTGTATTTTTAAAGCTAGTTTTTTTAAGTCTGTCTTACCCTTTTGCCCCCCAACAGGAAAAAAGTAATAATAATTTTTTCTCGGGTAAAAAAAAATCCTGAATGTATACTTCCAATTATATTACGGTCTTCATACCTTTTATCTTCAGGTTATGGGACAGTTGTGATTTGTTTAGTGGCAATCCTTTGTGCCTTTTGCCAGTTCTTGGCTATTAGAATTGCTGTGGAGGATGTTTAGAAGAATTGAAGCAATGTATGCGGTCGCATGCTCCCTGTTCAGAACCGAGCAGAATGTTAGATTCTAATTTGTTCTTGCTTGTTAGATCATTTGGTGAACTTGGGTCATTTGTTATTGCATGAACTTGATTCTCTATTCTGGAAATAATACTTCCTTTCTAATGATGGCTCTGGTTAGGAGTGACAAAAAGTAATAACAATCCATTATATATAATGCACTGTCCCATAGGAGAGTTATTTAGTTTTATTAAAAAGGGGCTTCCTTAAGCCAAGGTGCACCATCAACTATTTCCTAGTAAGTGCTACATGTTAATGCAATCATACAAGTAATTTTCTAAAATGCCTGTCTTCGGTGCCAGCTGTTTCAAAGAGGTCCTTTTACATGGAGATCCATTTAAAATGGTCTTTCTGGTCTGCCATATCTGGGGGTTTCTTCAAGTTATTGTGTTTATCCTAAAGGTATAATAATAATAGAAAGCTGGAGTTGAAAGGAAATTTAGTTAATGTAGCCCTAGTCATCTTATTCTACAGATAAACAAATGGTAAGTAGATGATTCGAAACATGACCTGAACTCCTGCCTTGGAAGTAGTCTAATGTACAGTAGGAAGAAGACTCATAGTCAATTACCATTTTATTGGCCAAAATGGTCAAGTATTGACTATTACATATAGTCAGCTGAACATATTACTTTGATTTTGCCAATGATAAAGTCATATTTCTGCTTGACTAAATGAAAGAAAGGGAACTGACAGACAATTCAGAATTGAGCCCTTAAGTTCAGAGGACTGGATAAAGTGGGTCCAAGATATGCAGACATATTCTTTAATGTTTTTTTTTTTAATTGCCAGCAACTGAAAATAAAGAATGCAAATTGTTATCTAATTTGAAAATAGAACAAAACTTATCTGGCAGGCAATAAGTTATTGTTATGAGGTAACAGCTTCCTTCCTTAACACGGTCCCCTATGCTCCCCAATGTCTTACACCCATGTTGTGCTACTCATTTATATTTCTTGTCAAATCTGTATATGTGTATGCCTCTTCCTCTCTTTGAAACCACTTAATCAAAATCTGTCATTTTGCTAAGGAACCTCAGATCTCTTAATGGAAAGTAATTTGGAAACAAAATATGATTTACATAAGGTTTCTTCTTATGGAGAAATGACTCCATATATATAGTTATGTTTTAATTTTTTAAAATATGTTTTTTGATAGGTGCTCCAAATCCAGAACATTTTAACAGATGAACCCAAAGTCACACTGGTATATGCAGAAAATGGCACAGTGTTACAAGGAAGTACCGTGGCCTCTGTGTACAAAGGGAAACTGCTGATTGGCACCGTGTTCCACAAAGCTCTTTACTGCAAGCTCTGACAGGCTGATTTGCACCCAAGTCATGAAACTATGAACCCATCATTTCAACTACTTACCACATGGAAGAGGCTATGGTGATCTCTAAACATGACGATTGACCCTAAATTGGACATCCAAGGGATGGAACCACTGTCTAACTGGGAATAGATATGATGTGTAAGGCTTTTTGAGAGGGGAATATCAAACTCATCTTGGGAATACCTGAAAACTTAGTTACCAATAAAAATTCCCTTCAATGAAAGGGCTTAAAATTGTGTCAGCTGTCAGGTCTTAAATAATATTTTAACTCTATGTGACCCCCAAAGTACTTTTCCTAATGTATGTGTTTCCTGAGAGCTCATCCTTATTGTTGCCTTGCTGAGTCTTGTTCAGAAAAGAGAGCAGGATGGATTCAAGTCCTCAGAATCCCAGGACTCAAGGACTTTAGTTCACATGCTAGAAAGTTTGATGCATTCTACCCAGCGACCTCTGGGCACACCTCTAGGGGAGCCATCAGACTGTGCACAGTCACCATTTTTCTCTTCTCTGTATGACTTGCTCAGTAAAGACAAAACTAAATTACTTTAACTTTTCTTTTACTCTTGCTTATTCAGTTCTTCTCTAGTGATGGCATGTAGGAAAATCTTAAAATTGTTGAGAGTGTGGTCATACCTGAAAATTAGGTTTTTTTATTTCCATACAAATTGTACATTTTCATTTCTTTGACCTGGAGTTCACTGAGTAGTGCCCCCTGAGAGTCTTGTTGAGGGGATGGTGGCTGCTTTTTTTCTTTCCAACTTGTAGGGGAGGCTAAGGAGAAAACAACAGATTGGTAAACTGGCAAAGAAAAGACCAATGACCTTGGCTATCTTATGAGGGATGACAGGAAGAAAACATAACATTATTATTAATTTTTTAAATGAAAGCTGAGATGAAAAGCTACACATTTTCCTTTGTCTGTCTGTTTGAAGGTGTGGCCTCCATGCTGTATTATTTCTAGGGGTTGTGCACATTGTCATTTAGGAATCCAGGTTTATATAAGGCTGTTACCTCACAAAACGCATGTGGTGGTCTGGCTTTTGTGAAAAATGTTTTGCCCATAAATTGAGAACTGCACACAGACTAAGACCACTGACTTAAAGTAATAAACAGGAATATTTTGTTTGGATAAAACACATTCCTCACTTGAGGATTAGTGATTTTAGGGATGATTTGAGTGCACATACCATGGTGCGACCTCTGCGTACTCAGTCACTCAGGAAGCCGATTCTCAGCTTGCTGTGAATAGCCATGGCTGTGGTGCTCAGGCAGACAGAAATCAACTGATTTACTTGCAAAAGAATTGCTTGATATCATCAATAAGATGACCATACCATGTACCTCACAGAAGCAGCAAATTCTGCACCAAAGAAAAAAGAAGTCCAATTTGACATGTTTTACAACCAGATCGTCCAAAAGGGACACATGCTTCCCCTTGGTTAGGAGCTTTAAAACCCACTCAAGGAAAAGACAGCTTAGCTCATTTCTTCTGTTCCAAATGTTTATGTGCTAAAGTTTTTCTTGTTTTGTTTTGAAATTTAGAAAAATATTCATTACATCATCCTTCATTTTTGTATAATGTATGATTTCCAGGTTAAAATCCCACCACCAGTTCCCCCCTGCACCATCACCATAGTCCCTTGTGCTCTTCCCACCCCTGTCCTGGTCCTTCTCCCTCCTCCTCCCCTACAGAATGTCTCTGATTTATAGTTGTCTGATGACTTTGATTTTTATTTTGTTATAGTTACTTTTTTTCCCCCTGACTTATTTGCTTTCTCTATATTCTCCTATAAGTGAGACTGCCAAAGTTTTAATCACAGAAAAATAATGACTTGTATGTGAAAAAGGAAGAGAAATTAATGTTTCTAATTAATTAGAATCACACCTCCAGGAGACTAAAGATTTGAAGAAGAAAACTGGTTAAAGGAACCCCCAGACTCTACAATCCCTGACTCTTAGCTTGGCCCACACTGTGTGAGGTAAACGGATTTAACCAGACCTTCTCCTTGCTGACATGTATCAGAAATCATGCTGGTGAAGCTGTGACAAGAACAGAGTGATGGGCAAGGGAGTTTCTAGTGGAAGCTTCATTCTTTTCACTTTATGCCCAGTTCCATAATTGTGCTTTCAGATGTAATTCTAGCTGCCAATTTACACTTTACCAGGGCTAAAACTTATTTTTAGTTTCATTTCCATGAAAAATGTGCACTTTGCTCTTGATTGATAGATATATTTTGACAGTTAATACAAGTTTACCCAGTCAAGGCTTGTTTTAGTGGAGGTGAAAATGGAAGAAAAAAATTATTTCAACAGATCTTAGTATTTCTCTTTTTATTGCATTCGTTGTCTAACAACAATAATACTCATTGGCAAGAAATTTATTTACACTAACAAATTAAATTTAATCACAGGTATTTTTAGATTGGTTGGAAACAAAGGACCACTGTGATAATTTGCTTTGAATGCCTCTGAAAACCAAAGAATAAGAGTGTCGTTGGAAATGGAACAATCTAGGGAAATACATATTAGAACCAAGCACAAGAGAACAATTCAGACGTGGCACTATTGTCTCTTCCATGCAAATGAACAGACACAAAGTGTACAAATTAAAAGTTTCAGGTAACATGCTATCCATACTTATTGGATTTAAATTATTTTCAAACAACCTTTTCCCTTTAGTGATACATAACGAAAGATTAAAATAAATCAACTTCTTACAATGGAACAATTCATTCTCTCTCTTTTTTTTTTCCCAGCTGGCCAGTTTTGTGATATGTAGTAGTTGTACTAGTGGTTTAAATGCAACACCATTAAGATTACGAAAGTGTTAGTGATGATAATAAATAATATTGAGGAGAACATATACATATACAGTTAAGGGGTGTCACTAAGCACTATCTAAATCTGATGTTGTTAGGAGGTGTTATCTAGCTGCCTACTTCACACTTTTTTAGGTGATTTAATTATTCTTGGCCAATTGTTCCTATAGGAATGAAAGACTGAATCTGCAACAGAAAGCCTGGCTGTGTGAAAAAAATAGCTGAAAGAAATAGAAGTGTACACCTTCCAACACCATTTTCATGCTCACATCCACTTTTGTTAGACAGGGCAATGACTTAACCATGCTGTCATTCAGCAAGAAAAAGAAAGATGACCATGTGATGGAAACACTGCCATTAGAAAGCCAGTCGTTAATGACTTAAGCATCACAGCCACCAAAGATGTCATTTTAGAGTATGAGCAAACGCAGAAAGCACAGTGCAATTTTTAGCCAAGGAAAATGCAGTCCACAGTTGAAAATATCCAAAGCTACATCAATTTCTGAGCTTCAACTCAGTAATGTGTGATCTTGACATCAAAGCATTAACCCAGCATTTGAGGAAATAGTATCATACTAAAATACCAAGTATCTAATAAATCAATTTTACCAAAATATATAAACATGTAGAAGGATAAGTGCATTTTAGTAGAAATACTTACATTAAAAAAAAATCTCTTAAAATCTTATGAGCCATTCAATGTATACACAACCCAAAAAGTGGCATAAGGCTATGATTACTGCTCAGGGTCCTAGCTGATATTACTGATCCAGAAACAGTATGTGTTTTTATGCCATGTGACTGTGGTACATGTGTGTGTATGTAGGTGGAAGATATATTCACACTATATAGTCCTGTACATCTACACGAGTGGCATGCACATTATGAAGGCGTTGCCTCTTGTTCTTGTCTTCCTTACCTCATTCGCTTTTGAATCCCTAGCAGTTATGGGGTTGGTTTAAGGTAAGGCCAAGGGTTGGAAATCATCCTGATTTTTCTTACCCACTCTGTAGATCTAGAAACAAGTCACATGCTGAGCTTGATCCACACATTCACATCATGAGCTCTCAAGTAACAAACACTCCCTCAACACCTCCACCTGGAAGCCCATGCAGAGGCACAACAGGATCCCCTACCTACCATAAATAGAACTCAATGCACTCACTTTTCAGGGGGATGATGATGTAGGTGCTTTTTCTGCCCCCTAACTTCTCGGTTAAATGTATTCTATGCTGATACCTCAAGTTATCCAAATGAGTTTTGTCTTGCAGTATTTTCTCCCAGTGCTTTGGAATAAAACTAAATTTCCTGAGACTTTAAGTATTGAAGATAAATACCAACATGATCTACCTGCATACTCAGGTTGTTTTTTAGAAATGCATCACTAAAATCCTTCGTATTTTCACAACACTGTTTTCCTTTGAGAATTTATTCCCCACATCCACCAAAGCGTAAGGAAAATTCTGAACTTCCTCCTTAAATGTTTCATTTTAAAATAAAGTACAGGTAGTTTCTTGGATAAATGTAATTTGAAAATGTATTTTTAAAAGAAAAGAGCTTTTATTTTCCATTTTACCTTTCATTTGGAAAGTATTAAGAACTTAGCATTTAGTAGGTGACATGAACCCTAGTGACTTCTGTCCACCCACGTGAAATGTCCGTCATCTGCAGTTGTATTAGGGCAATAACTAGTTTCTCAAAGGGAACTTGGCAATTATTAAATGTCTCAATGTAATAAGGGGGCTAAGCCATATCCAAAATATAGACATTTCTTTTAGAATTGTTGAGATACAAGGATTGCTGAGATTCCATACAGAATCATCTTTAACACTGTTATTCCATACTGGATCTTCTCTCTTGAAGCTTTATCTATATAACCTTTATCACTTTTAAATGGGTTAGAATAGCCATATAAATACAAATTTTCATTTACCTTCTTAAATACAGTTTTAAAGCATATATTAATCTTAGTGCACAAGGAACCTACATGAGGATTCTTTGTTTTCAAGCAAGAACCACAGAGATTAGTGAAGACTAGATCAAAAGATCTGTGCCTATTTCTATAGTCCTGGATACACTAAGATTTCAGGTCAGAGATGGATAATGAGATCAAGGCAGCTGCAAGGGTTCATGGGATTCCTCAATGTCCTTTTTCCATTTGTTTTCAACACAAACACAAGGCAGATGTTCCCATGTCATGCCCCTTAAAAGCTGAATTTGGCATTCACACTTATCATACTACAATTAGGAAGGGCTGTGGGTTGAAAACACTGAAGAGATGCTGAGGGCAGGAAGTCAATACCCACCTCGGCTAAAGAAGGAGAGCACAGAATAGCTTTACTGCCATAAAACTAAAAGTGGACTCCATCAGTGTGTCAGGATGGGCAAAATTAGGATTCTGTCCTACCTATCACTCAGAAGTAAACTTTTGATTCAGCACAAAAACATCTTTTTAAAAAGAAAAAAACTATTACATAAACTGAGTTACTTTAAGGGGATGATCTTAAGTATGTTATAAAACTCAGACCCCTTCATGGAAACCCTTCCCCAGACTGTTCATGCAGTGTTCTCTGTCTACAGCTTGACCTCACACATGTCCCCTACCCACCCCCACCCCCCCAAAGCATTACCTATACTCCAAAACATTTTTGGCTATCATTAAAGTCATACTGAGCTGTCTTTTAGGGATAAGAGTTCACAGTAATCAGATATTCCCTTTGTGTTCATTTTCTGATGAATAAAAAAACCAAAGTTTTACGATTCATGAAGCAACAATCCTGTGTTAAGTTGTATGGACACTGAAAATCACAAGCATTAAAGTAGGAACTGGAACCTCAATTGGTCATCATGCACTAGAGTCAGTCAATAAATGAAATAGGAAAACAAAATGTTCATAAGATCTGAGGTCCTTCACTTTGTTTTCACACTTTTATATCAATCAGTTTGCATTTTATCCTCTGTTGGACAATCAAATCAAGTGTCTCTTACAATTTCAGCAGTTTTAAATAGTAAATGTTAAAATAACTCATTTAGATCTAAAATTACTATAACTGAATCAAAGTAGTTAAAACACTAAATAATTTGAGGAGTAAGAGTTTGATTTATAGTACTGTCAGTTGGTCATTGATCTAAATATTGGAAGCGCATAAGTAAAGATTAAAAGAAAATACCTCTAAGACACTTAAGAAAATGCAATACAATAGATCATAAATTATGTGCAGAGATGGAGACTTATAGACATTTCCAGTATATACATCCATTTCAAACATTACCAAAGTGTAAACATAACTTAAGGTAATCATCATTCTGTTTCTGTTTCCATTCTTAAAATGAATACAGTGAAAATTCCAGTGTGATCCCGATCAGTTTCCCCTCAAAGATAAGCAAAATGACAAAAATTTACAATGGAAAGCATTAGTATTATCAGATTTTGACTAAGTTAGCCTTTTAACATTAGAAAAGATTGGCTGAATTGTGTAGTTCATTAGTAGTGGTTCCTTGTTTCTCATGATATTCATAAATAGCAAAGCACCACACATCTCAAAATATTAAAGAGTATCTAGTATGGCAGTTTCAGTATTATACCCCAAATGAAGACAGACAGAAAAATATACTAGTGACTTTGATACTTGTAAAACACAATGTTACTTTATATCAATGTTTCTGAGAGTTGATAAATGATTTATAACAAGTGACCAAAGGATTGAAGCTTAACTGACAATATGCTGGCACTGAAAGGGAAAGAGGCATGAGGGCAAGAAGAGGAGTAGACATTTCTGGCTGAGATAATTCCAGATTTCATATATTCAAATAAGCCAGAAAATAAAATAATGCCAAAAATGTAAGCTGTAGCTGTACAAGCAGGAGCCCTCTTAGAGCACGATCTTTAGAGGCCTCCCTGCCATAACTCTGTATGTAAGCTCCCAGTGGAAGGTTTGAACAGGGCTGGGAACAGAGACCCTACTTTAATAAAGGAAAAGAAGAAACACTTGTCCAAGAATTCAACTGGCTTTAACTCACACGTTGAAACTCGTCCTGTGGAAAATGGATGACCTCATTTTTGAGCCAGTACAGTAAAGAGAACCAGATAATGAGCATGAAAAGCAAGACAGTAACAGCAAAATACCCCCATCATTTGAAATTTCTCTAGATGAGTTCATTTTCTCCTCCTTCTGCCCTAATCTCTTGCACTTGAATTAGTTTGATGAAAATACTGAAATCCTAAATACTGCCTTTAAATACATATTAACTGCCTCCACTGCTAGGCTGTGTTCTTCGTCCTATCTTAAACAAAATTGAACTGTAAAGTGGAAATCTTCAAAGAATGGAAGAGAATGACTCACAAAAACCACTCAAAACATCTCCAAAATGTAACTGACAGCTCTCCTTTACAGGAACATTCTGTGTGCTCAATAAAATTGTTCAAATCTAAATTTTCTTTAACTGGCATTTCTATTTTTCTTAAAAGTACATTTGTTAAAACACTAACGGAGCCCACTTGGGAAATCTTGAGTAGAAAATATGGGACAAGTTCTTGATTGTGTTATAACCAGGCTGAAGACCAGCCAGAATGTTCCCCAGGAGGAAAAAAACCTGAAAATGCTGGTTTCCTTAAAAATCAATTTCCTGTTCAATTTGTTGGGGGGGGGGGTAGGAGAGTAGGGAAAGGAGCTGTGTTGTGTGTGTCATTGTTGCTGAAATACTGAACACACAGTGGTGACAAAGGAAACAATAGATCCCAATATCCCGTGGCTATTGGATGCGTGATTTTTTTCTTTCTTTGTTTGGCTGAATCTGGACTGTAAATGTTACCCTTAGAACTACTACCCACATGCAAACTCTTAAGGCTTTTGCTTCCTCTGGGGTTAACAAATAACTATCTTCGCCCCTTTCTTACTGATGACTAGCAAGCAGGACACTTTGCTTCTCCAGAGCAGGTCCTTATGTGGTAGAACACCTGCACTTTCATGTGGGCAAGTCCAGACATGGAGATGAGGAGGAACCTTTCCCACACACTGGAGCGGATTCCGTAGCTCAGATCTTATGGTGGAGTGGTGCCTGTGGCCAGGCAGAAACGTGCACTCACCCTGTTCAGTATCCCACACCACAAACTTAATGGTGCTCCCCTAACAAAGCTACGGGGGTGCTACTCCTGTTGGGCAAGGTCACACTGGTTCTCCAAGTGACAAAACCCAACCCAACACAAGATGTTGGTAAGAGAAGAGAGAAACACAACTACTTTGTATTTCTCATAAATGATAGCCTTGGTTTGATCAACCAAAGGTGGTCTGGGGTTACTTTAGTAGATGAACATTAAGAGGGTATTCTATTATTGCAGAAAATGCAGTTATTCAACACACAGGTCCCCAATCTGCCTAGAGCAGCATTCTCCCTGTCAGCAGTTTCTTCTTCATGCTTCGGAGGAGAGCAGGGCAGGAGGAGGTAGAGACAGCGCATCCCCACCCTGTCAGCGGCTTGCGCTACTGCTCACCAGCACCCTCCGCCGCAGTCGCCATCTTCTCTGTCTTTCGGGACTTTCTTTGCATTTGCTCTTGTTCCTTCCTCCTCAGCTTTTCTCTTTGTTTTTCCATTTTCTCTTGAGCCTTCCTAGCCTTCTCCAGAGACACCTTCATTTCCTTGAGTTTCTTTTTGACCACTGCTCGGTCTTGGGAAGATGTCATTCCAAGAGCCTGAGTAGGAAACACAACCAAGGTTGAAAATACACCACGTTTCTGCACGATGAGGTTTCTAGCACAGCATTTTCAGACTCTGACTAATTTGCCCACCAAGTGAGATGCCAACACCGAGGAGGAACTGGTTACATCTGCCAAAAACCTAAGTCTACAGACTTGGTGGGAGGAGGTGAAGACTTTGAAGTCCTCAGCATCCTAAACCTGATTAAGTAAACACATCCAAACTGGTAATTAATGAGTGAAAGGCAAAAGGGCCCCATCCTGCTTCTCTAACCTTTGGGCTGTAGACATTTATGAACAAAAATTATTGCTAAACTCATCAATATTTTCAAAAGACAGGAGCAGGCACCTGCTGCCTCAGAGGACTCTGAGAAGGGCAGGAGGACCTGAAGTGGCTTCCTTTCTACTAATATATTCATTTACAATGAGAACCAAGCAAGTCTTTGGGATCAGAATGTTCACGTCAGCAAGACTAGCCATTCTCTCCCTATATAGAGGAAGACAGATTATAATGAGGTGGTTGCTCTATGAGCTTAGAATTTAGAATAAGGGAGGTGGTTATGTATTTTAAATGTTCCATGACCTTCAGAATCAACAACAGGAAGCATCCATCTCCCCAACAGGGACAAGCTTGTCAATGGGGGCTTCATATTCACAGCTATTGATTGATCTCTAACCTTTTCAAGACTGTCAAGAGATACTCATCTGTCCATCAGCACAGTAGGAGGCTTGAGGAGGCTGGATGTATGTTGCCTTTGCCCTTTTCCACTGGGCTGGTGCCACCTCAGTCTCTGAGAGAGATGGACTAGATGGGTGGTGATGAGAGAGCAATGGAGGGGGAAGGAGACATGGCCTGCACGTATTTGGGGATAAAGTTGTGGGGAAAAACTCAACCCAGTTTTGGAGGAGTGGGGATGGAGGAGAAATGAATAAGAAGGGAAGACTCATGGATCTGGCTTTTAACTCTAATGTAGGCACCACATTGGCCATTACTGAAATTCACGCCACATAGGACATAGGCAGAGTTAGTTCATGGACTACATGTCGCTCATGGGAGGCAATAGAGTGTGTCCCCGGCTTTCCTACTCAGCAACCTACTGTTTGCTTTAGAACCTCTGACTTACTTGCCAAAACTTCATTTACTACTTTGAAATAATTCAACATACTTTCTGCTGACCTTTGATGGGAATTATGGCTCTGAAACACAGAATGCTCTTATCTAATGGAAACATTTCAAGTCAATGAGTAACAAAAATCATACCTGGCAACCTAACATAGACATACAATTCTTTACCTTAAGTTTATTTCCATCCAACTGCAGGAGCTGCTCTCCAGTGATGTTTTGAGCACTGAATTCAGATACATACTGCTCCAGGTTTAGGCTCATTAGCCAATTGGAGACCTGCTGCACGCTCCACTCCTGAACGGCCCGATTCTGACACTGACTGTGTTTGGGAGACTGTCCGTCATCAAGGATCTGAGGTAGGAATGTTACGTAGTGCTGTTAAAGGACCAAACGCTGTGGCTCGGCATGGCACATTATGTTAACCAAAGGAACTCCTTGCCTACAAGAGCCACCTTTAATATTCAATCAGAAGGTTAATGACTCTAGTGGTGTGTGTAGGAATAAGTATGTACACACACTAGCATGGTTAAATAGAAACATGCTTACCACCTACATGCTTTGAGATACTTGCAAGTTGAAAAATTCCCCCAACAAAACCAGCATTATTAATGTAGGTAGTTCCCTATTGAAAAATACACTCCAGTGTTGCAAGCTTTTACCTTAAGACACTTAGGATAGATTATCAGATACAGAAGACAAGTATTTCATTAATCTCCATATGCAATGCAATACACTGCATTTATGTTCTGCTAAGACATTAGAGGTGTTTAAAAATGTAGAGATATCTTTCATTTAGAAGGGAAGCGCATTAACCCTCAATCATTCTGAGGGCAAACTGCACAGGCATTATTTCATTTGAGCAGCGAGGAAGCCTGTGAAGAAGGTTGGGCTGGCAGTCTCCATTATTACTTTTCATGAAAAGGAAACTGAGATTCAGAAGGTTGGACCTGTCCAAGATCACATAGCTAGTAAGTAGCAGAGCCCAACAGTTGTGGTTTTCTCCAAATCTCAGGCTCTGCCCAATGCAGAATATTATTTTTAGTGATGCAAAGGGCAGTATGGTTCCTAGAACCACTAAGCTGAGAGGAGAGGAAGGTGATGAAAGGTCTTGGAGATAGAAGTCCCCTCAGGGATGTGTACAAGGAACACAGAAGAGGGGATGAGGTTAGTCAAGATGGAGATGAAGGGTGAAACAGAATGAACCGTCAAAGAAATGGCGATGGGAGATAAATCTGGCACTCTGAAGGTGGGTTTTAAGAGATCCTCTTGACTCAGGAATGTATCTTAAACTAATATACAGACAAGGGCAGAGAGTGCAACTATTTAACAAAATGATGTCCTCCACTACAGAGGAAAGAAGACTTGCATTGTTTGCTATTTTTAAAAAAATCATCTGCAAGGAGCCAAAAAAGCTCAAACAATACTGCATAAGCCATCATGCACATCCCACAGCCCACTGATAGCTCACCTCATCATCTATCATATCCAAACTCTGAGCGGGGGAGCAACAAAGGAATCAAATAGAAAAGTGTTAGGAGACACACCATATGCAACTCAAACTTTTAATACAATAAGCACAAGTTTGAAGAATACAAGCAGAAAAGTTTGAGCGGAAAAAAGGTTTATAAAACATATATATATATATTAGAAAGCAATAAGAACAAATATTTAGAGTGAAAACTTCTTTACTTGTGGTAAAGATTATTTTCTCTTCTACTTATATCTTGGAGCAGTAAGTCAGTCACCAATGAAATTCCCTGCACAAATTTACCTCTTGGGAATCTTAGCAATGTTAATTTGGCCTTGGGTTTCTCAGCCAGATATTCTTCCTGAGGTGAACAGTCCCTTTCTCCTCTCCACTACAGTTATTCCCAACTAGTGGTCACCTCCTACTCAAAGGAAATATCAGAATCTTGGGGAATGGGTCAGTTAGATGAGGGAGAAAGGGAATGGAGAATCTATTCACTCCTATGTAATTTCTGAGCCATTTACTATTTTTGCTCTCCAGAGCCCAGCCTCCCATGTCTACACCTGTGCTGAGAGTTATGCCATTTAAATCAAAGAAAGTTTGAGGAGGTCTGTAGTTATCTCAAAGAGGCTCGGAAACATTGATTTCATGTTGACACACACAGAGAGGGGAAAATCATGAAGATTTCATACTAAACATTAAACCATGGTCTCGATGATTTATATGCAAAATCTCCTCTAAAAATAGTTTCCAAGTAAGATGTGTATTCTGAGGTACCAGTGCTGTTAATTGTCAAGAGTATACCTCATCTGATGACAGCGCTAAAGACTGAGAGAGCCCTGGAGTTTTGGGTTCCGCTCCTAGGCCACTCAGATCTGCTGAGCTGGTACTGCTGGGACTGAAGTCATCATTGAAGGTAAAATTCTGTGAAAATAAATGAAGGTTAGTGTTAAGTGAGCAGAGTCAGGGAGTCATAGGAAGGAGAGTGAGCAAGTTCTAATTCTTTAAAAATAATCTTAGAAGTGATTCATGTTGGGCTTGGTGATGAGCTTCAATGGAGCAGTGGTGGAGAACACTGCACCTTCCATGGACAGGGAATTCTGGGGCTATTTCCATCAGATGTTTTGGAAAAATGATTCTTCATTCTCTCTTCAAGGGTACAGCATTCATTATCCTCTGAAACTACTCAGAGGAGTAACATTAATAAGCCTATTTTCTTTGACCCCAATCGTGATGAGAAACAGTGTTTAAGTAAAAATACAAGATGGTATGGAGAGCCTGAGTTATTAGGAACAGATGGCAATTCATATTAGGAAGGTAGCTGGAGCACCCCTGGGAAGGCTCGCTTGCTGTTGGCCGTGATAAATACTGTGAGAAATGGCAGATCCTCTCCTGGATGTAACCTTCAAGATGATGAGTTCGGGAAGAGGTCAGGGCCTGACAATGCACTAGGAGTTAAATGCTAAAATATAACTCTCACACAGCCTCAGCAGATTACTTAGGAGGCTGCAGCACGGTCAGTAACACATTTCCAAATTACCACATAGGTACATGGGAGTGTGTAAATAAAACTCAAGTTTTGGAAGCCAAAGTGGCTCCTTTGTGTCAAAACCTATTTTGTAATCATTCTAGAATGACTGACTTCCCAAGGACTCTAAGTATTCGACTGGTGCCATCTTGTTTCATATTCCATGTCAGTAGGAGTTGGACTATTAGTTTTCTGTTAGGTTTCTTTGTATTGAGTTTAGTTGGTTATCATGAATAAATAACATGCAGAGGCTAGAAAAATAAGAACTGAACAAACTCCAAAGTTTGCTAAAAGTTCAGAAGAAGAGACTCTGAATCTGAGCACGTGGAGTGAGGCTAGTAAAACATTTTAGCAGGAGGATATCTGACACAGTGATTAACCATTTGATATCAGCAGAGACACAAGCCCAAACCTAGTCAAAATCCTGTGAGCTGTTGACCTCAAGAAAAGAATTCAAGTTCATCACACATTACTGTTTGAGAAAGAAAAGTGAACACAGATAAAAGGAGACCCAAAACGTGATAAAGTTAGATAGTGAACTTTTGTATTTCAATAAAATGTTAGATTTGCAGCGTCATGCTGGAAATAACCATCATGCATTGAAAAGCAAATAACATCCATGCATATAATTCCCAATTCTCCTAAATTAAAGAGCTTTGGTGATAAAATTAAAACAGTTTTTCAACATGGAAGTTTGATTTAAAAAAGGAAATAAATAAGGGTGCTATGTCATCATTGGCTTGTTTTTAAAGTGCTCCACTTAGATGAATCGAACAAATATTCGGTACTAAATTTATTTGTTTTCTGGTAAGTCTTGACAAGCACAGCAAAATAGTTTTGTAATTTGATTTAAAGTAGAATGCTTGGTAAACAGATCTAACTTACTGTTCCAGGATTCAAATGCATCCTTCCCAGCATGCCTTAACTGTCAAACTGAGATTAAATAACAATATGTGAAGAGACAGGAAAATCAGAGTAATGCACAATCTAGAATGGAACAGTATTAAGGAAGGTGATGGTTAAATGAGGCTTTCTTTTCTCTCAGACAAGGAATACCATGCACTGTTTATTGCAGTGTTATCACATTGGCTTCTCAGATCCAGAGTAAACACACAGTTGAGAATGCGTTCCAAAGACTGAAGAAGAGTAAGGATTTGGGATTTTCCTGTTTCCTGTGTTTTCTACCTTGGACCCCTTTTTATCTGAAATTAGAGTCTCAGAAGAAGGCTGCAGGGGACTTGGAGGTGAAGGCAGGTTCCTGAAAGAATAGGATCCTTTTCGACTTTCATTAAACCACGAGAAAGGCATGCAAGGCGAGCGAGTGGAGGCCTGAGTTGGAGAAGATGGCTTCAGTTTCCAGTGGTCCAGCCTGCCTCTGAAGACCCTGTTTTATGAAAAGATTGCATGTGTTAGACTAAAAAAGGACACATGTAAGATTTATAGCACAAAATTCTGTAGGGAGTCTGACTATAGTTCCAAGTAATGGTTTGAGTTGTTTTACAAAACAGATAAAATAAGATTTACTTTTGCCTAGGATATTAATCTTAATAACTATATTTTCTACATCTAATTGGATCCAATAACAAGGATCAATACTTTTGTATTGTTAATGCCATGGTGAATTTTTATGAAATGAGCTAAGGGATGTAAATGGATGAATTAAAATCAGGGATGGGCAGGACATTTTAGGAACAATTAATAGGTTAATCACAGCATTCCCTTTATTTTGACCACATATGTGTGCCTCATTCCTGGGACACTGGCTCATAATCTGCATTTTTTTCTGTCTTCCCAAGAATCTGGGGCTTTATGAATTGAAATTTAAATAAATAATTTTGAAATTCAGGGTTCACAGTATGTTATGCAGAACACACCCTTTACTGGTTTTCATCATAACCTTACCACCTTTTCACAGGGAGAAACACCAGAACTGAAGTCCTAACACCTCAGTTCTGGGTCATTCAACTCCTGCATACATGGCCTTCGATCTTCTCTCAGCGTCTATTTCCTCATCTAAAAAAGTAACTTATGTACCTCATCTATGGTTAAAAATGAAACCAGATGGTATGTGTGAAAATGCTTTAAAGATATAAAATGAAAAAGATCTGTTTGTTGCTTAACATTCAAAGAATTCAAAGGCATTTAAAGAACATAGTGAACACAGACCTTTTTCTTCAATTTATGCAGACCCTTGTGTATCTACATTTAACTTTTAGTGAAAAGAAAAATAATTATCAGGCAGGAGGGGCAAGTGGCTTCTGTGCATCTTGGTTAAGATCACCCTTGATATGACCCAATGACATCTGATGCAATTTGGTAGCTGTTGACGTCACAACAATGGAGAGATTCCTTTGCAATTGGGAGAAACTGAGTATTGCAGCTAGATGATGTACATTCCCCAGTTACAATGAATTTTGTCTTCTTACATCTCAATTTAAATCTATTGAAGTAGTTGGCATTTCAACATTTTCTATAAATAGTACAACTCCTAACAATTTCTGTTCATTTCCAAAAATTGTTGTGAATGTCAACTGAGACAACAAATGTAAAAGCACCATGTAAACTTTCAAGCAATACACACATGTGCAGGGGTTATAAGAATGACAACTAAAGAGAATGAGGAAATTGGTGATGTTTTACTAAAATACCTTAATCAGTAGGTTGGTTGATAAAAATTGCTGGTCACACTAAAGATTGTAGAAAATCTGATGACTTTTAAGTGCATTTCCTTAAAAAAAAAAAAAAAACAAAACCTACAAGGATATTAAGGACATGAAGACCAACCAGAAATATGTCAGCTTTCAACTTCATCTTAAAGCTTGAACTAAAAAAGTTTTGTGCTCTTATAGCTTCCTACTTTTTAAACTTTTAATTGTACTTATTTTATGCTGAATTAATTCCCAGGCCTTAAGTTTTTGTTTCTTTTGGGATGTCTTTTCCTTATGTGCAAACTCCTCTTCTGGCTTGGAACAACCTGCTTTTTTCCCACAGGATCACCTGCACAAAACAGGGAGAGCTTATGTAGGGGGTTAATCTAGCCATGAGCTTGGTCCATTCTGTGACACATTTAGAGGGTCCTGTTAACTCAGATGTGATGTGCTGGACAACCAGAGAATCTACTCCTAAATCCATAAGCTCTTCTTATGTATGTGCAGTAAAAAATTCTGCGTTTGGCTTGGCCACCAATCCTTTATCCAGCCCTGCTGTCTGGCCTGTGCACACCCACCAATTCCACCAATGTCTGGATGGAACAGGCTCCTGTAGAGTGGCATTCTTCAAATACTTGGTGGCTTTTGGATATGCATACGCTTAGTGGCCTGCGAATTTTCAAGAGTGTCTTAAGATAAATATAAAGACTTGACACTCTTGATTTGTTTGACTTTGTAGGGTTCTCTGGGCCCAGTTGTTCGTGAGACATTTTCAGACATCACTTGAGGCCATGTATGGGCCTCAAAGTCCCCATCAAAAGATGGGGCTGGGATGATTTATAAAAGGAACTTAAGATAGCAAGGTAGCAGTGGCAGATTTTGTCTTCTGTAAAAAGCATTTTTTATTCCAGGTCATGTTTCTCACACATGTCAGGTTTCCCAAACAAGTCTGGTAAGAATCTTCTAGGGCAGTTGTTCAATACTGATTCCTGGGCACCAACACTGAATGAATTAGAATCTGGGGTAAGGGAGGAGAGGGGTTGACCTGGAAGCTCTATTTCAACACATGATTGAAGTGGCTCTTAGTGTTTTTAATATCATATTTATTAATGTTATTCCAAATGTAAATATGAGGCTTCTGGAGCAGAGTTTACTAACTCACAAAATTATGTGCTGGTTCCCCATGCCCTCATTTCCTCTTTTCAGAGTTATACAATGAGAACCAGATGTTGTCCTATGACTGGTTTACAATATAGGTAAAGAATCCAAAAAATATGAATCTGGATGGTTTTATAGAAGAGGAACAGTTATCCTCTCCTCCCTTTTGAGAATGGGAGAGAAATTTAATCTTTTTAATGTAAACACATGTAGCTTGGGAAGGATCTTTCACTCTTACCCTTTGGAAAGCAAATATATATCTCCAGGGGAAGCTAAGACTATCTCCAGCTTTATAACCCTGGGAATGTCTCCATGGAGCAGAGTCTCATCAGTCTCTTCCTACCCCTAGTCTCTGAAAATATAACCACACACCTCTGGGGAGGTAAACCTCTTTGCAGTTCTTGCTATCTATCCAGGCATAATTTAACTTCTAAGGCTTTTCTTTTAACTCAGTCCCATATTCCAATTTAAAAAAAAAAATGCTTGAAAACTCTAAGATACACATATGTTCTCTGTAGTCTCACTTTCTTATATCTGGGCATGTTTTACATAAACTGGACCTGATCATTATGTCCTCTTTAGGCTGTAAATTTCTGAATCAATTAATTAAAAAAAAAAGACTTTCAGCTATAATTCCAATAAAATGTTCAAGTGCTTAAACATATGGATAGCATTTGGAAATTTATAAACAACTTAAAGTAAGGATAGCACACCTACCTTATTTATTCCCAAGTGAACTGCCTTTGTAACAATGGTTTTAGAGTATCTGCCACTAAGTTTTTATTTTGGGATAGGCAGGAAATAAAACTATTAGAAATAAGTATATTTCTAATTTTTGTCATTCTAATGCCTTATTTGAAAAGGGCTTTTGGTAGTCCGACTCCTGTTCAGGCAACATTTCAAACAAAAACTAAAGACCACAGATCTAATTAAACTCTTTCATAAAATTCTCACTGCCAGGAAAACAGTCAATACTAATAATTCTATGTCAACTTGTATAGCCAGCACTTCATGAAGACAGATCCAGAGACCTCAGTATGAGTGTGAGTGTGATGAATGAGATCATGGAAACTCACTCTTGGGTTATATCCAGAGGCTTTCTTTCCTCATGTCACAGCCCAGGACAACAGAAAAAAAATGGAGGAACAGTCACGTAGAGAACGAGGACAGCCCACTTCTAAGGAAAAGCCACTGCCTTGACAGCTGCAAACTGTCAGATCCAAACAGGAAACAGCATTTCCCTGTTCCCCAGGAGCCTTCGCTGTCTCCCCAGTGATGATGTATCCTGCCTCCTTTATTTATCTGTATGTACCTGACTCTGAAAGTCCAAGAACTGATGTAAGCCCTGTGTTTCTTAGCATCCTTAAAGAACTAGACAGGGGATGCTCCACTCACTTTGGCCTAGAACACAATACAATCATTTTTAAAAAGCACAGTCTTGTGAAATTGTAGACCTGTCAGCTTACTGGACATGCTTCCTACAATAAACATCAGTTTCCTCCTGGGCTAATGAAATCTTGGGTCTACAAAAGGCACAGAGGAAGCTCAGTAGCAGTTACTCGATCACTGACTGTTGGGACCCGGGAGCATGTGTTCTTGGGGAAAAAGTTCTGAGCCATACCACACCCACCGATGTGCTGAAACAGCAACAGGCCCCTCATTGACCAGGCACAGAAAGAGGATGTCTCCTCACGTGGCTTTCAAGCTGGAACACTGAACTCAGCACAAGGGAGCAGTTTCCTGCTATTGCAACTGCTGGCACCTCCTGACACCTCTAAGATGCTGACTGTCACCCATGCATTGTCCTCACCCATCCCCTCCATGCTCCAGATTGCATACGTAAAACACGCTGCGCCAAGACCTCTGTGACAGGCCACATGGTCCCAGTTTTCACTAACATGCCTTTTCCTATTTTTCCTTAAATCTCCTACCATCCTCCTGCAGATTCTGCTTGAATTGGCTGGTCCGTGGCCACTGACTACTCTTATGGTTTGATTCATTTTGTGGGAATAGTTTCATTAGTTGGGAATAACATAAAATTCTTCCTTCTCATTTTCCTGCCACATTTCTTTTACTCTCCCACCTAATCTTCTCATATTAACTTTTATTTTTGACACTACCACATTTTATGGACTAGGGTGCATAAACTCCATGTAGATTCTCAGTAGCTACCTTGAAAAATCAAGATTGGTAGAAAGGAATTCTTTGTTTGTATATTATTTATTTATTTATTTTTACATCATTCTTCATGTTGTGTGTGTGTGTGTGTGTGTGTTTTTTTTATCTTGGTTGTAATCCCCATGGATTTCCCACCACCAATTCACCCATGTGCCATCACTATAGTCCTGTGCACTCTTCTTACCCCAGTTTTGATACCACTTCAGTCCTCACCCCCTTAAAATCTCTCTGGTTTATAGTTGTTCATTGCTATTCATTTTTACTTTATTATAATTGCTGTTTTTTCCCCCCGATCCGTTATGCTCCTGCTATGAGTGAAACACCTGATATTTTTCTTTTTCTTTATGGCTTGTTTCACTAAGCATAATCCCTTCCAGTGCCATCCATGTTACTGCAAAAGGCATGACTATCTTTTTTTGATTGCTGAGTTGTAATATTCCATTATATCTATGTACCACCTCTTTTTAATCCAGTCTTCTATTTTTGGGCATTTGGGTTGATTCCACATCTGCCCTATTGTAAATAGAGCAACAATAAACATGGGGGTGCTGGTGTCCTTCTGAATCGATGTTTTTGTGTCCTTTGGGTAGATACCTAGGAGTGAGATTACAGTGGATACGAACAGAAAACCCAGATATAAACCCACAGGTTTATGGACAGCTGATCTTTGACAAAAGAGCAAAGAATATGCAATGGAACAAAGAAAGTCTGGTCAACAAATGGTGTTGGAAAAACTGGGCTGCTACATGCAAAAAAAATGAAGCTAGATTACTACCTCATACCATGTACAAAAAACAACTTGAAATGGATTAAAGAACTAGACGTAAGACCTGAAACCATAACATATCTAGAAGAAACAGTGAACAAAACATTATGGCATATACCTCAGTAACACCTTTAAAGATATATCACCATCACCCAAAGCAAGGATTGGATAGTGATGGATAGGATAAGCAGCTGGGACTACATCAAGTTAAAGAGCTTCTCTATAGCAAAGAAGACATTACACAAAACAAAGACACTCCACTGGTCGGGAGAAAAATTTTAGACAGAATACTAATGACAAAGGACTGATTACAAAGATATACAAAGAGCAGATGAAACTCAACAAAAAGTGAATAGCTCCATCAAAAATTGGGCAGAAGAGCTACAAAGACACTTCTCCAAAGAGGAAATGCAGACGGTCAACAAGCATATGAAAAAATGTTCAACATCACTTGTAATAAGCTAAATGCACAAAACACAATCAGATACTATCTCACACCAGAGGAAATGGCACATACTAAAACAACTAGCAGCAACAAATGTTGGTGAGTATGTGGAGAAAAAGGAACTCTCCTGCACTGCTGGTGGGAATGCAAACTGGACCAACCACTATGGAAAGCTGTTTGGAGATTTCTCACACTGCTAAAAATGGAGCTTCCATATGACCCAGCAATCCTACTCCTAGGTAATCTATCCAAAGAAAGGAATTCTTGAAGGATACGTTTGTGTTCTGTACTTTCTTTACCTAACTTGTATAATAAAGGCCATCATTTTTGGGGAAAAAAAAAAGAATCACAAGTCAGTGTTATATCCCTGATTATTCTATTGTTAAGAACTGGAGAGAAAGAATAGCTTCAATTAAGTATTTAAAAAGAAAACTGAATAGAATTAAATTTATGAATACAGCTAAAAATAGAGTAGATGTTTCTGGGGGGACATTTTTGCTCCACCGAGGGTAAGTCTCCATGAGAATGGCTGCTTTTAATTTGCATACAGTTTTATAGATGTGTAAACAAAATGACAAGATCTGTAACTTAAACTGAAACTCAAAAAAAAGCTAAGTTTTAAAATTTCAGATTCTAATAAATCTTCTTTTTGAGGACAAAGTTGCCTTTGGGCATTAAGAATATCCAGTGTCAGGGAGAACAGACAGTTCTTTTGCCCAAGTGAAGACCCCAAAGTACTACACTGAGTTCTGTCATCACTGTTCAGGGCACACAGTGGCTTGATGCTGCTGCTTTAAAACTTTTCAGGTTCAAACTATGGTGCCATTCTCCACTGGCCATTTACAACTCCATTTTCATTTCTCGTCTTTTCAAATCTTGTGTATTTTTTTTTTCTTTTTTTTTTTTTTTTAAAGATTTATTTATTTATTCATACAGAACTGGGGTACAGGCCAGAGGCTCAGGGGCGGTGAGAGGCTTCACCAGAGACAGAGTGGGGAGCAGAACAGGCAGATCGACGAAGTACACTGCTGAGGGAAGCAGCGGGCGGTCCAGGAGAGGTCTGGCCCGCCATGTGGTCTCCTCCGCAGCAGGCGGGAATCGAACTCATGCGGAAGTGGCTTCAGATTCTCAGTGCTGTGCTTTAACCCGCTGCGCCACCAGGGAGGGCCTCAAATCTTGTGTATTTTTAAGGAAAAATTTGGCTATTTTCTAGGGTGCCTTTCTGGGCCAGATGTAGGAGGAGGTGAGATGTTTTTCTTAATACCATTCAATTCTTCTGAAAAAGACGATGTTTCCTCCCCAGGTCTGTTAGGAAGAGACTCTACTCTCACTCAGAGACAGGGCAGTTTTCCTCTCAGTTCTAAACACAAAGTATGATCTCAAACTCACCTCACACCATGATTTATCTCAAGTTTGTTTGAGAGACACACCACCTATGAAGGGATGTCCATGTCACCTTTGGGTGAACCAGGCTATCAGCACACTACATACAGGGAGTACACCTGTGATCTGAACAGCTTTAAGATGTCAAAATGATAAAAATAACTTGTGTTAATCATAGTTTATATTTATTGAGGGCTTAAAATATGATATTCTCAATTTTCCCAGTTGCAGAAGAGGGATGTATGTTTCACTTTTACAGATAAAGAAACAAAGGCACAGAGAATTGAAGTAGTTTGTCCAAGATAAGTTGGAATTTGAACTCAAGCTCTTAGCCATTTGACACTACACTTCTGACTTTGACTGAATGCCACTGTTATAAACAAAGGTATTGTTCAAGATGTAGCATTGTAAGTATCCTCCTTATTTTATGCTTTATCTTATTTTTCCCTCTCCAATTTACTTTAATTTATATTATTGTATCAAATGTACTTTTACATATAAGAAATTATACTTGGAGCAGTTAGGAGTACATATAGGCAAATAAAAAATAAACAAACCAATAAATCATGTAAATTCACAAATTAACTGAATGGTGATTTAGAAATGCAAAGAGGATTTGTTTTTCATAAAATCATATAAGTGAACACTATCAAATAGAAATATAATAGGAACACATATAGAAATTAAGTTAAAATTTTCTAGTCACCACATAAAAAAATAAAAGAGGTCAAACTAAGTTTTATATATTTAATCCATAATATTGCAAATATAATTCCTACATGTCAATATTACAAAATTGTTAATAAGATATGCCATATTTTCCCCTCTATGCCTCTGAAATTCAGCATGGATTTTCCCCACGGACACACCTCAGTATAGAGTAGCCATATTTTTAGTGATCGTTGGCCACACTGGGATAGAAAGTACCAGACAGGGCAGTGCACAGGTGAATGGGGAGAGAGTGTCTCACTGATTTATTTTGGTAGGAAACAAAAGTTTAAGGAATTCGAGACTTACCCCATGGCAAAGTCAGGATGAACACTTGGATTCCAGTTCTTTTTTCCAGGTGAATGCAAATTCACTTCTACCAAGGAGTGCCATCTTCTTTCCTGTCATTTCCCCACACCCCACCATTCAACTTCCTTTGAGTTACATATCTGCTTTCAGGGCTTTCCATTCAGTGACTGACCTGTTCCTTCAGAGCTCAAAACCAGACATTGGTCTAACCAATGCTTACATACTCTCTTACTTTACTTCCTGATGTGCACTTTAAGGGATGAACAAGTTCTGGTAAATGAATGTCTCCTGCTTTTGTTATCTGTGATGCTGCATATTTAAATCAGAATGTGCACTGAGCACATATTTGGAAAGACTAGATCCCAATCTATTTCTTTGTAGGTTTTATTATTATTATTCTTTTTAAAGATTTATTTATTTATGCATACACAACTGGACTACAAAGCAGTGAGAGGACTCACCAGAGACAGAATGGGGTACAGAACAGGCAGATTGATGAAGTACACTGCTGAGTGGAGCAGTGGGTGGGTCAGGAGAGGTCTGCCCGGTCACCTCTGGGGCCGGGGATCGAACTAGTGCTAACTTGGTGTGGGGATTTGTGCTGCTGTGCTTTAGCCTGTTGCACCACTAGGGAGGGCCAGGTTTTATTATTATTTCAACCTCCTCTGTTTGTCTCTGTTGGTCAAGTATTTGGGTGTTTATGTCTCCATAAGGGATACAATAAAGGAAACCTTTACTCTTTGGGAATTAAAAAAATTAAAGCCAAGATCAAGTCCACATCTTGCCTTTTCAAAGCCTAGTAGCCTCAGGTTATAACTGATTAAAAGTTCATATCAAATTTTTACAACCTAGTAAGATTATTAACCCAATTTATGAATCATTCTCTCCTTTCACTGAGAAAGCCTGACAGGTGATGAGTTTATTCCCAATTCTTTTGCCCAACTGTAAAGAGAACCTGCAGCTGAGGTGCTTATCAACCACCTGCCTTCAGGGACCCTGCAGTGAAACCAACTTGAATGTATTAAGTGTCTACCGGGCAATAACTGTTCTGGAATATGTCTTATATGATTCGGGGCCTACTATCAATCTATGCAGAAGACTGGAGGTAGTCATTAGATTTGATTAGTGTTAACTCCTCACTGTGCACTGTGATAGCTGCTAGAATTAGTTTTTTCAAACATAAAAGTCCTCTTCTTGTTCCTCTTCATGTAATTATGTCAGTTGCATGAATTCCTTTTAGTTTTGTCAAAAATTCTACAGTAATTGTGAATAAATAAAATTATGATTTTAATTGTAACTTACTTTGTGACATCTGTATATGTGGAACTATATCTGTATATGTGGTGGCAGAAGCAGAAACTCCAGAGCTAACATATTAAAAAAATACAGTGCTAGCTAGGCAGCCAAGCTAGAAGCCCTCTGGCTGCTGGTTCAGCTACTGGCACCAGGAAGAGCTGAATAGTGTGTCAGTGACAGCCACCCTTGACTTTCCATGTTTTTGGCTATATTAAGGTGGGCTCTCACCAACAGAATCAATATTTTCTTGCATTTCACCTGGAATTTATATAAGAAAGTGCTCCTTTCAGGCTATCACTCAACCATCTTTGCAAAACTCCTTCCCTTCATGGCTTCTTTCCATCCATTTTAGGGTGGAGCCTATTTCATTAACTGCCTGTTGGATAACCCTGGGCAAATCAATTGAATTCTATGATGGTGAAGTACAGCATCAATAAAACATAGTGTCTGCCCTCTCACTCTTATTGTAAGAGTCAAATGAAGTAATAAATGCCACACTGCCTTGTAACCTGCCAATAATAATAGCAAACTGTTATCTTTATTATTAATTTTAAATACCCTGTATGTGCATTTAAAATGCTTTACATGAAAACTCACTTAATCTTTACACTAATACTATGAGGTAGGTACTAATTTCAGCATCATTTCCCAGATGACAAAAATAGAGGTTAGATAATTTGTCTAAGATTTTGGATTTAGGAAATATTTATTTGTATTTATTTATACATAGAAGAACTGGGTATAGGCCAGTGGTGTGGGAGTTGGGGGTAACATGATTCACAGATTCAAAGTGGGGACCAGAAGAGGTGCAACTACTGAAAATACATGCTGAGGGGGCAGGGGGCAAGACAGAAGAGGACTGCTGTGCCATGTGGGTTAGTTCCCATGTTGGGAATTGAACTCCAGCCTTAGCAGTGAGACTTAACTGCTAGGCCAGCAGGCAAGCCCTTGCCTAAGATTGTAAATGCAATAACTGGAAGGGCTGATTCAAACCTAGTCAGTCTGTAGGGCTCCAAGTTTACTTCCTCCTGGCAAACCTCAGCTTATAACATGTAATCTCAGAATAAATCTAGGAAAACTTGACATCATGCTGTACACAGCTCACTTCTCTCTAGGAAAGTTCTTTATTGAGCAGTAAACATATGGTCTGAAAAAAATGACTAAATAGTTCTATCTCACAAGAAATGGTGGTCTGTCTCCTATGCACATGGACTGAACAGTCTTGAAAGGCAGTAAGACTCTCAAATACAAAACTATACTTTTATATTTAACAAAAACAGAAGATACTGGTATAGTAGGTGGGCAGGCAAAAGAGTTGAGGTGTGTTTGACACATCACCTATATACATTTATGCTGTATTTAGATTAACATAGATTAAGGTTCACTTGACCATAATTCAGCAATTAAATCAGAGGATATGATCAAGGCTAGATGTAGGCTATAACTGAAGTAAATTGTAAATATTTTCTTTTATCTCAATTCTAGCTGTGCTACTTCAGCTCAAAGTTACAGAACACTGATTCTGGTTAATGATGGAAGGAGGAAGAATTTAGGCATAGAAATAAATCTGTGTTCTTAATCACCTACCCATACCTGTTACCTGAAGAAAATCTACTGACTTCTTTTTCTTTCCATTTCTTTACTTTGTTGGAATTCCTTCGCAAAGGTGCCCTATAACAATAGTGCACAGTCAGAGACAGGAAGTGACTATTTCTCCTTTCATGACAGGGGGCTTTGACAGGGGGCTTGCTTTTTAACTCATGAAGTACTTACCCCAGATCCACAAACTTCCGCTTAATTTTCCCTCCTTGCACCGCCAATGAACTGGATGCCCTTAGTGATTTGGGACCTTTGGCACCATCTAGGACATATACACATGTAAAAATTATTTTCTTTAAAGCCATGAGTCAAAAGTCAGTGCATCTTTGAGTCTAAGTATTTGCCTCAATTCTAACTGTAAAAGAAAATAGTAGATGTCTTATTTGTTTTTTAGAAGAATCCTTATTTACTTTAAAAAAAAAAAGATTTACTTATGCATACAGAACTGGGGTACAGGCCAGAGGTGCAGGGGCAGTGAGAGGATTCACCAGAGACAGAGTGGGGTGCAGGACAGGCAGATAGATGAAATACACTGCTGAGGAGAGCAGTGGATGAGTCATTCAGGATAGGTCTGCTGCGCCATGCGGGTCACCTCTGGGGCTGGGGATCGAACTCGCACTGAAGCAGCTGCAGCTCACTGGCAGTGCTGTACTTTAATTCGTTGTACCACCAGGGAGGGGCCGGATGTCTTATTTTTAAAAATAGAGGAAACATGGAATGGTGAATTAAGTCCATTAAGCCACAAGTGGTCCTACTAGACAGAGGCCTAACACTCACCCTGAAGTTTGAGCTTCAAATATAGTAATAAACAAAAATTAATGCTACCACATCATCCTTTACATTTAAACATAACTTCCCCTTTATTCCTTTTCTGGCTCTAACTCTTTGCTTCAAACACCTGGGTTCTGTTCTCTCTGTTTTTCTTGCCTTTGAGTTCTAGAGCATTCTGACAGTAAATAAGTTCACTGCCTTCCACACCCAAAGTCCTGTACAGAATATCATTCCTGAGAGTCAAGGAGAGTTTGGGAGAAAGTGTGAGCCCAAGTTTTCCCGGAGACCAGACAGTCTCTGCCTTGCTTAGGGCCTGTGGCAATTCTGGAAAAGGATGGGACTAGACGTGGGAGACAGTGCTTAAGCAGGAACTCGGCTGTAAAGTATTTCTATCTCTCTCAGAAGTAACTTGGATAGTCTCTTGTCATGTGGAGGATGCCAGATCTCCCCAGTGTTTGGAGCTGAATCATGTTTGCTTCTACAAGTGACGCTAACACTCTGCAGTACAGCAGCTGTCAGCAATGGGGCACTTGAAATGCATTTGGAGGAGAGGCTTTACGAATGGAGTTTAATGTCAAATGTAGGATACTAGATTCTACTACCGGCCCTATTCCATCTCAGATCAGGTAGATGACTACTAAAGCGCTACCTGGACCTATTTAGCAAAGGATGCCATTATTTTTTTAAGGATGCTATTATTTGAGACAACTAACAAAGATATTTTTAAATTTCACACTTTTGGTGTTTGTTGGCATCTCTCTTTTAAAAATTGTAAAAAATTCTAGCAACTTTATGGCATGGAGTATATATAACCATGGAGGATAGTTTTTGTTTATTTCAGGGGTAGTTTTTAAACACACATACTTACAACACATGAAGAGCACATACAGTTCTCACTTAACAGTCTATTTCAAAGGTCTAAAGAAGCATAGAATGATGACAAACACTCCAAGGATTTTTTTGTGAGGAGCTTTTCATATTTGTAGTTAAAGATAGATTACATTAACTTACAATAATCAAGTCCTTGAAATGTAGATAATAAAACACAAGAGCCAGAAATATTCCCATGTAAAAAAATCCATCTTTAGCGTCAAATATTTATTATGGACATTTGCATCATTACTCTTTGAGTAACTGAATTAAAAAGCTACAGATGTGACATATACACACCTAAAACAAAAAAATCCCCAGACATGGCAAATGCACTGTCTAAGGTGATTCTGCTAATGGACATTTAAGAAAAGCAGGATTACATTTTCTTAACAGAAGCAGAAGAAAAGAAAAATGCTGGGTTCTTCAAGATCAATCCTAAAGCATAAGGACTAGCACTGCGTAATTATTTTCTGAATTAGAGATAGCTAGGAGATGTTTTAATGAGTGGTGAGAGGAGAAGAGGAGACGATGAACATGGAAACACTCTGTAAGCTATTAATGTTGCAGTTATTTGGACATCTTAGGACTGAAACCTTGATTCTGCCTATCACAGAGCTGCTGCTAGGCAACTTCACATCATTATCTCACACCTTTGCCAAAGTGTGTTCCAAGGAACACTTGAATGCTTTCAAAAGACTGAAGAGGCAAGACTGAGTAATAATGCACTTTGCCATTTGAAATCAATCAAATACATCTTAATGCACATCAGAACTTCTAGTCTGTATAAAAACCAACAACGGATTGGTATGATTTTAGGAAAAAAGTGACATTTTGCTTGTTTATTTAGTTACTTAGCTGTATGCGATATTTCCATTAGGCTTTCTGAAATCTCTCCAATACTACCTTCACAAGCAATTAGAAGTCTAAGTCCTCAGGTTGAGTGCCTAAGTTTTAAGCTTTGGCAACCTGGTCTACATTTTTAGCAGTAGTAAGTGATCTCCTGATAGCTAAATACTAATGCTTTTTCCTGGACTGTACACTCCTTAATCTTGATGTAAAAAAGACTTGACTACCTCCTCCTTCGTTAAGAGGCCTCTGAAATCTACCACCCAGCCCTACCTTCTCTGCTGAGTTCAGGACCTCATCTATTTTTTTAAGGTAAGTTAACCATTTCCCACCCCAACCCCCAAATGTTTCTGATTTTCTGTTTTCTGTCAGTGACAAGACCATATTTTCTAAGGCTAGAAACCTAGCGATCCGTTTTGACTTACTCAGTATCTTTCTGCCCTCAGTATCTATTCAACATGTTTCATAGCTCTTGAATCATCCTTTCTTGTCACAGCCTCTTGTTCAGTTCACAGGTCTCCTACTTCATCTTTTACATGTCTAGTATCTTTTACTCTTTATTCCTCTGTTCAAACATTTTGTGGTTTCCTAGCAAGATGGTATGATAGCTAAAGTATTTAAACTTTAGAGCTAGACTTCATCGACTTGTTTGATTTTTATATGCAACAACTCTAACCTGCAAGCAGATTAAACACATTCCTTTATGTTCATCCTCTGTGGACTTGTCTCTGATGATGTAATCTCGCCTCTCATGCCTTCCTTTCCTATTTTCTTTTTTCAGCCCTTCAATGCATGTTCCCTGTTAAGTCTTGTTATGAGTCAGCTAAATATAATTTTGTCTTTGACTCAGTAATGGTAAAATTTACTATTTTTTAATTGACAGAAGCTTAATGCAACATATTAATAATATGTAAAATCTTGTAAAGATTTTGTAAAGTCAGTTTCTACTTGTCCAAAGTTAATTCAGTAAGTTTTTTTTTGATGGCATGTTCTGTGCCCATCCATGTACTAATATAATAACTACATGTAAAGCTAAGATAATGACCTCTAGAAACCAAGAGCAGAAAACTGATAGTGCTTAATTCTACATAATCTTGCTTGTGCAAAAAGTCCATTATGGTGTAATTCCAGAAACCAAACTTTAGCATTAGGTTACTCAAAGATTAGGCATGAGGAAAATGTTTTCATGCCTTTTATTACTATAATTTGTTTTTATAACCTCCTAGAAATAGGAACCTCCTGATTTTATCGAAAAGGAGTCTGATGTTTATCAGATAGCCAGTAAAAATTCTTTGTATACTGATTTCTACTGTGATCCCTCAAATATCAGACAAGATGATGACTCATAAAGCTGGTGTCAATGTGGTTTAGAAAATACAAAACTGCAAGTAGGTGTTCAATTAATACCACAGTAGCTTCCAGAGTAGCTGTATTTGCAATCAAACACAGCTATAACTTAATGATGACCTTTACAGCAATTTGATAGACCAACAGCAATGGCATACTATTTTCAGAAAATCTATATAAATGGTAGCAGTGACTGAGACTTTTTAAATTTATCTAGCAGTGGTGAGTGGAAAGGAATATGTCTAGAACAAGGGCCAGCAAGCTTTTTCTGTAAAAGTGCCAGACAGTAAATATTTTAGGTATGTGGGCCAAACAGTCTCCGTCACAACTACTCAACTTTGTCTCAGAGTATGAAAGGAGACAGTATGTAATTGCAGACTGTGGCTGAGTTCCAAAAAGACTTTATTTATAAAAACAGCTGGGGTTTGAATTTGGTTTTGATGGCCTCTGTTCTAAAAAAAATCTGCACTGGTTATCTGCAAAGACACACTTATTAATTCATCCAAGAACCTTATTAGGTTTCAATTATATGGTGTACTTTTTGCTGGGAACCAAGAATACAAAGATGAGTAAGATGAATGACAAAACTTCAGTTCATGTTTGTCAAAAAGATCACTTATTATCACATGCAAATTGACAGAAGCAGAAATTACAATGTGAACGTTTCTATCAAAGAGAAGAGAATGATTCCCTTTGCCTGGGAACAGGGTCCATTAGAAGAAGAAAGATTTAAGCTGAGATTTGAAGAAGTATCACATTTTTCGTGGAGAAGAGTATTAGACAAGAATATATAAATGTGGAATCTAGTTTGTACTTGCAAGTGTTGTTAAAGCTCCATTCTAGTTCCATTATTGATGCGTCAGTAAGTTATAAGAACCACACATATAAATACGCATACACAGAGGAGAATCAGTTTGACTCTACCTAACCCCTGTTGAGTTGAGGTTTGAATAGTGGATTAGTCTCTTACAAGAACAAACTCGTGGGTTTTACAGACTGTTATACTCCAAATTGGATTTTGAGGACAATAAAATGAGATGTTTTTATTTATACTGTATTAGCCTTCACAATATTAAAATAACAGAAGCATGGGATTTCCCTAATGTTTTAATGATACTGAGGTCCACTGTCCATTTCTTGAGAATTGAGTAGGTAGAATTCCCCCCCCCTTTTTTTTTTAACACATTTGCAATTTTTTTTTTGGTGTGGACTATTTTCAAACTTATTTATTAATTTTATGAGTTCCATTCTTTTTAAAAAATTTCTTACATCATTGTTCTTCCTACAGGTATAGGTAGAATTCTTGAGGGTCATGAAAAATGGGGCTGTTACAGTCAAATAGACAAATCACCAGTTAGTTCAATCTTACAAGTATATTTCTATATATACATTCAATCAACTCTGAACAACTTTCTGTTTTATGAACCTACCAACCAGGAAGAAGAGAACAAATGAACGGTGTTGACTGTTATATCAGCTAATACCCCCCAAAGTAAATTTCAAAATTAGAATTCTGCTTTGGAAACCAGTGTTTTCTAAGTTCAAAGAGCATGAATCAGTTACTCTGAACTAGCTTAAATCTGGGTATATTTTTGAATTTCTGGACTTAGAAAACTGAAGACTGTAGACCTTCACTTTCAAGGCATTTACTGGAGCCCACTAGCTGACATGTCTCCTTTGAAATGTTTCAACAGAGCCTGAGAGTGGAAGGCAAGAATATATAAGGCCTTACTAGCTGACGGTATGATTGTGGGGTGTCAGAAAAACCAATGCTTTGGAGCTTAATTCCAAAGAGGTGATGGTAACAAACCAGGGAAGCACTAGGGGAAGAATGGAATTCTCACATTTTACTATGCATTTCTGTTAATGGACTGCAAAGCACAATTAACACCCATGTAATATGCCTTCAATCTGAGATTCTTAAATAAATTAGAACTAAGTGGTAGAGAGAAATAATCTATACAAGATTTAGCCACTTTTGAAAATCTGTTGGTCAGATTTCATATGTGAATAATTCACTCATTACAATGCAATTCCTTTCAGATTGCTAGTTTGATAATCTCAAACAGAGGAATACAAACTCAAACTATAGTTCCAAAATAAATGCTTCAGCTGTTTTACCTTCTTATGGACCAGCTAAGGATTATATATATTTTCTGAAGAGATGACAGAAAGTTTGCCACAAATACATTTCTATGAAAATACTTCTATAATTGACAATTTAGGTTAATTAATAGGAGTTTTTGAAGGCTTTGATTCTTTTGAAAGTAGGCCAACCTTACAGTGCAAGTCATTCACCAACTTGAATTACCAGCCTCCACTGGTATTTTGTATTTATTTATTTATTTTTTAAGATTTATTTATTTGTACTTACAGAACTGGGGTACAGGCCAGAGGCTCAGGGGCGGTGAGAGGCTTCACCAGAGACAGAGTGGGGAGCAGAACAGGCAGATCTACAAAGTACACTGCTGAGGGGAGCAGCGGGCGGCTCAGGAGAGGTCTGCCACGCCATGTGGTCACCTCGGGGGCAGGTGGGAATCAAATTCATGTGGAAGTGGCTTTAACTTCTCAATGCAGTGTTTTAACCCACTGCACTACCAAGGAAGGCCGGTATTTTGTATTTCTTAAGTCCTTGATTTTTACCTCAGAACTTCTAGAAAATCCTATATGCCTAGGAGCAGTTAGTAGAGGATAATTGCAGCCATCAGCAGGCTCAGGGAAGAAAATCCAGGGGGAAAATAGCAGGAATAAATATGTGATAATGCTTACCAAGACTGACAAGCGTGCTCCTCCAAAATTAATTGTACTTCTATGTTCACAGTGTGTTTGTAGAAAGGTTACAAGTTTTGATTTGGTACAGATAAATCAGTATGGACTTTTCAAAAATGCAGTGATGTACATTCACATCTGCCATGTATACTGAAAACCACAGTTGATGTGGGTTGGTGGCTTCTTCAAAAGTTTAGGCAATCTGATGTATATCTAGTTTAAATGATCATGTCTGCTCAGTAGTGAGATTTCCATATTGTAGAAGACAAATGAATTTCCTCTTCAATGAACTGGTGGTTGACATACTTAACCAATTTTTTGACATTTAACAAATCCATTTAAGCTACTTGTATTATTAAAGGAAAGATCTATCAGTTAATTTTGATTTTGGGGTCCTTTTTATGCTTGACTTACTGAAATCAAGTATCAGGCAAAGATTTACTAGGCCATAGAGTATGTTTTACTAGATAAAATCAAGTGGTATCCAAAGACCTTGTATCACTTTTCAGGTCTACCTGGACATACTCAATGGGTTATTTCCATATTCACCAGCATTTGACTGTATTATGCAGGTAACCACCTTTTCATAAACAGTATGGTGATTCTTTGTTACTTTTCTGCAAAGTGTTTTCCTCCTTATTAGCTACCTTCTTAGAGTGATTTATAGGAGTTATATAATCTAGGTAATTCTGTGTTACATGGGTAGTAAATATCTTCTCCAAGTTTATAGGATTCTTTATTGTGTCTTCTGAAAAACAGATTTTTTAAAAACTTTAGTATCACTTGATTTTATCATTTTCTTCTTTTATGTTTTATGCTTTTTGTGTCTTAAGATAGCTTCCATATCCTAAGGACACAAAAGTTTACCTATATGGTAAACTTTTTCAAGATTTTTATTATCTATTTAAGTCTTAAATCTACTTTGAATGGATTTTTCAGATGATATGAGATGAAGGGAAATTTGTTATAATTTTTTAAACTATGGACAACCAATTTTCCCAAGACAATCCATTAAAAACTTTATTAATGCTCTACTGATCCACTCACAAATTTGTCACATATATATATATATAAATGTGTGTGTGTTATATACATACATTTAATATATATACTCTGTTTCTAATTGTAAATCTCTGTAAAAATAATATACATAATCAATATCATGGCTTTTTAAGTAATTACAGGTATTGAAAAAGCCACCACCATCTACCTTTTTGTGAGGAGATTTTTTTTTTTTAATTTGTGGCCTTTAGTTCTTTCTTATAAATTTTAGAATCACTTCACCAAGTTCCATTAAATGTCCATTGAACTGACTTTTTAGACTGGTATGGACAGAAGTGATATTTCTTTTTACTGTTAAATTTTCAAAACCAACATAGGAATTTTACAGTGAACAAACACATATCAAACACCTAGATTTACAATGGTTATTTTTGTAAATTTGCTTTGTTACATAGCTATCTATTCATCCAGTAACTTATTAATTTCTAGTTATATTTTAAATGTCAGATACTTCATCTTACAAATACGAAGGTACTGATTTTTATGTATTTATCTTACATCTTGACACTTAATCTTTTAAATGAACACTACATAATGCTCAAATAAACATTTGTCTCATTTGTTCAAAATTTACATAAAGTAATTTTCTGCAATTTGAATATTCTCATAATGTTAAAAATAGTGATGACAGGTGGTTTATTCCTCATTTTTGACCCAATGGTTTAAGATTCACTATTTAACAGGACTTTTTGTGGTTGATCTCTGGTAAATAACTGTTTATATTTACATAATTTCCTTCTAATCTAATTTTTACTCATGTTTTTCATGGAAATATCTGAGGAAATAAACTCAATGCTTCTCAACTTCTATTAATACCCTCTTATTTTATGTCACTTCCCTTACTGAAAACCTAAACTGTCAGATGTTCTTGTTTTAGATTTGTATTTTATTAAGGTAACATTGGTTTGTACACTTTGTATACAGAAATATAGTATGCCAGATCTTTAGAAGCATTATTATTTTCTAATGCTCAACCATCCTTATATATTTTTTTTTATTAAAAAGTTTATTTTTACATCATTTTTCACATTTTTTTTTTCATCTCAATTGTAATCCCCACGGGTTTCCCATCACCAAATCACCCCTGTGCCACCACCATAGTC
>NW_004567106.1:10841596-10866146 GCF_000260355.1 Condylura cristata | reverse complement strand
CTTTGTAGGTTATTTGTTTCTTCCCTCTTGTCATTCTCATTATCTTTTCTTTATCTTGCAGTCTTGGAATTTTGAATATGATATGCCTAGCTGTTTGCCTCCTCTCATCATCAACCATCCTTATATTTTAAGAATTAATTCTACCTTATGAAATAAAATTTAATTTGTACTTATATTCAATTTACTTGCAAAATATATAAAATGAATCTACATGCATAAGATTTTCTTATGTTCAAATTTTACTAGTTTTCAACACTTCAGCTCCATAAACTAAATGAGAAATATCCTACTTGGAATAATTAACATAAAATAGAACCTATTTTTAATAGGCTTGGCAGAGTAGAATTATAAAACCACCATAGCCTTTCTAAGCAGAAGCAGTAACAGTACATTTCATATCTGTGATTACTGGTTTCTTCTTAGACCAATTTGAGTTATATCTGGTAGGGAGTTCTCTAATTTCTTTAGATTTTCTAATGTACTACCATAATTTTCATAATATATTGAAAAAAATAGTTGTTTTGATCCCTGTATCTCAGTTCTTATTTCTAGTGTTGTGCTGTTGTTATTCTTTATTTTTTAATGCATCTTTCCAAGGGGGCTATTCACTTTTACCTGGAATTATTTGTACACTTCAATGTAATTTTTTGTAGGGAAGAGTTAGGAATAGGCTTTCACTTCAGTAAAATTCATTAAATTGAGTTTCCTGTTCTATCTGCTTTCTGTTCCTTCCCTATCATTTAGAATATTTATTTTATTTGCTTTGAACATTTATTTTTAACAATAAGTGCATTTTAATTTATATATGTTCCTCTGAGTACAGTATGCTCTGACTATCAATTCAACTTCTGGAAATTTGCTCTACAGAAATAAGAGCTTCTTAATATAAAAACTGAAGAACAAAGAAGTTTGTATTTTTTTCACAGTAGTAAGCAAACAAGCAAATAAACAACAACAAAAACCTCCAGGATACAGTCAAAATGCCCATCAATACTTAAATCATTGCTTCAGCTGTGTTATAGACTCATCAGAAAATTATCTTCTCATTTAAATTTGTATATATTGTCCCAGAGATGTCCATAAAATATTACATATAAAACAAAATTACAGAATAATGTGATTAATATCATTCATTTTTGTGGGCAAAAGAAGTTATACAAAAAACACATATGCACTAAAAAGCATTTTTGTTTATATATATGCTTTTCCAATGTGAAAGATAATGTAACCAAATTTATTTGTTTACTTCACATGAAAGTGTCAGAAGTGGTAGGGGGGTGATCTTATATTTAACATGTTACTGCATCACTTAACTAGTTTAAATACGGACTTAAAATATCTATAAATGGAAACATACAACTAGAAAGACAGAAATACATGGATATTTCTATGAATTCTGATATTAACTCTGAGAGCCTATTTTAGACTTTAATTGACTATTCTCCTTGCATTACCATAGCTTCTTTATCATGCCCTTTTCTTGTATAAATCATTATTGTAAAAGTTTCTTCTAAATAAAAGACAAGAAAGTGGTAAAGACCTAGATGGTCTTCATTTCACTCTATGTTCCCATGTAACTATGTTAGTGTTTACTGAAACTCTAGGTTGCTTAGTCTACAAAGTTTCTAGGAGGCCTCCTAAGAATTTCCTTTAATAACAAACTTGAGGAGAGTGGAGATAGTAAATTAATAGTCAGATAGGAAAAGATAAAAATAAAAAAAGTAAATAGTAGGAGGTATTCTCTTATCCCATAACAGAAAAGGACAGTTATATTGATTACTAGGATACAACTATGATTATTGTAAGAAGTCATTGTTATTTTGCACAAATAGAAAAGGGTTAAGTGAAATCAGAACAAAAAGGAGCACATGCATTTAATAGTACCTTTTTCTTGCAACGTTTTCTTGGTGGTAGCTTGATGGTGGAAAGGAGATTCTTCCATTTCTTGATCAGATTTTGAAGAAGAGAGTGAGGTATCTCCCAACGTGGAGGAGGAAGGCTCCCTTTCTGGGCGCAGTGGTTCTCCTTGAAATTCAGCGTCGTGGTCAGGTGAGAAGGGCACACTGCTAGCCACTGGGGTGAGGGATGGAGCACCAGAATCTGATTCTGGAGAAGTTCTCAAACCCTTGGGCAGAAGTGATTTGGTAACATGCAAGTGGTTATAATAACTGTCTGAAGGCTGTTGGTATAAGAGATCATAAAGGAAGTTATGCCTCAGCATCAGTTCCTTGTAATACTCACTTTGAAATCAGACCAACCTTCTTCAAGGGAATCCCCAAGAAAACTAATTTTTGTTTGTTGAGTTACAGCTGTGACTGCAGAGTTCACAACAATGCAATCCATATAACTACTGCAGCTAACACAGATACCTAAGGCATACAGAAACTGTTAACTTGTAGATTCATTCTGTTCTACAAGGTAGAGCCCACGGCTGAATATTACAGCACCATCAAGAGATAGGACATCATGGCTAATGCACCTAAGAATAAGTAGAGAAAGAACCCAAATCATAATAACATATTCAGTGAAGGAAAAATTGAGGACACAAGGACGTGAACTGTTCCAGCTGTTTCCAACTAGGAATAGAATTTGGCTGTAGAAAAATCATTATCTTCAAAAAGCTGTTGGAACAATTATACAGATAACACTGTAAATTAGGAAATAGTGATGCTCACCTTTCGCTCTAGACTGTCCTCTCCATCTGTTGAGCTGACACTATCGTAGAGTCTTGTCCTAGAGGGCTTCTGACGTCTGTTTTTTACGGAGAGCTGGGCTCGGGTTTTCAGTGCTTTTGAATCTAGGCGCTCTGTCTCTGGGACTGCTTCATTCAAGTCTAAGAAAGAACAGGGCAAAACAGTCAGTGAGAGAAACCTTTGGAGAGCATTGACAAAGAGACCACAGTTGCTGATAACAAAATCTCAAGGTCATCAGTAATACCAGGCAAGAAAATAGCTAACAAACGACACATCCTCTGATAACCCCCTGAGATTTAGGATAAATGTACATAGTCTAAGAGGAAACCAACAGTGAAGGTGAATAAAGCAACAACAAAAATCTAACTTTGAAAGAGCGTTAAGACCTAGCTATAACATCTAGAAAGCACTGACTTCTATTTGGTTATTTATGTGTAGGTATACTGCAGTATTGATGAATACAGATAAACAGGAAGGTAAGTCAGAATTGGTGATCTTATTTATTTTTTTTAAAAAAATTATTTTAGTTATTTATTCATATAAGAACTGGGGTCTAGGCCAAAGGTGAGGGGGTGAGAGGATTCACCAGAGATAGAGTGGGGAGCAGAACAGGGAAATCTATGAAATACATTGCTGAGGGGAGCAGCAGGCAAAACAGGAGAAATCTGCTGTGCTATTTGGGTCACCTTCAGGGCTGGAGATTGAACTCAGGCCACACAGGTAATTGCGTGATCTTATTGAGACTTAATCCCTGCACCAACAGGAAGGCCCCAGAGTTGGTGATCTTAAGAGCCAAGGACACAGACTTATGAAAATCAAGTTTACCACGTCAAGTATAAGTAACAGAAAGTGTCCATCAGCATCCATTTTCTATAGCAAAATTAATAGGCTGTAAAGTCCCTATCATTTTAGTCTTAACGCATTTTTTTGATCCAAACCAGGTTTTGACAATCTAGCTTTTTCTTCCTTGAACTCTCTATAATGGCCAGAATTTAAGCTAATTCAGGAAATAAAACAAGATCAGGTTATCCACACAAACAATTTAAGAAATAGAAATAATCCAGTATTATGGGTGGGTAACATAAATATTTCCCTTTCTTTTACTTTTAATTAAATTTAATTTTTAAAAAGATTAATTTATGCAGAAAGAACTGGGTTACAGGCCAGAGGTGTGGTGGGTGAGAGGATTCACCAGAGACAGAGTGAGGAGCAGAACAGGCAGATCTACTGAAGTACACTACTGAGGGGAGCAGTAGGCAAGACAGGAGAGGTCTGCCGTGCCATGTGGGTCACCTCCCTGGCCCAAGATCGAATTAGTGCTGCAGTGGCTACAGATAGCTTCATAGTGCTGTGCTTTAACCCACTGCACAACCAGGGAGGGTCCTCCTGTTCTTTTATTAACATCCAAGTTTATATTAAAAGTTATATGCTATGTGTCTCTGTTTCACTACTTTTTTCTGGATAGCATCTCTCCCAACTGGGAATGACACTGACTTTCCAAAGTAAAATATTGAACTCTTTAAATGAAAAAGAGTCAATGAGGAAAGGAGAAGAAAATGAGTAAAATGGAGCACAAAGAAAATGAACTGGGGAGGCTTAGTGGAGGGTCAAAACATGGTGCTCTTTAATCTGCCTCTCATCACCCTGCATCTCGCTCCCCAGATTCCAAGCTACCATTCTACAGGGGAAGGAGAAAGGTTACTATTAATAACCTAGGTGTTGGCTGAGGAAAAGTGCTCTCTGATTGAATTTATTTGAATGCTACTAGTCCTTGCATTTGTGTATGCTGGTACTCCTTAGAAACAATGTAGTCTGATCATTAATCTTATTTTATCTTTTCAGAGTGGCTGTTATTAAATAAATAATCATCAAGGAATTAATAAGTAAGTGCTTCTGGATTAAAATTATCAAAGCAAATAATTGTTGCAGAACATTTATAAACACTGATATTAATAGAATAAAAAAATTCTCATAGGAAATTGTTCCCAACATTATTATTAGAAATATGTGCTCTAAATATAATAAAAAAACAAAACAAGGAAGCACCTCAGGTTATACTTCTCTAATTTATAGAATTTAACATTTGGCATATGGCTCTAACAAAATTAAATGTATTTTACTCTAGGAAATAGATCTATTTATTGACTTCAACTTTTCATTTCACATATTGGAAAGAAAAGTGAATATTTAGCGAAGTCAGGCCATTCAGACATATAAAAGACCAACAAATATTCTCTAATTACTTATATCTTCATTTGTACATGTCAGTGGAAGAACAGTATTCTCCTTGATCACTTTAATCTCCTTCTTCCAATAAAATCTAACCCTGCAGTTGGGATAACTGGGAGAGAATCAACCTTACAAGTTCTTGTTTACATACAAAAATGTGGAAACACCACATAATGAAAGTAGGTTGTTAGTCATATCTGTAGGTATAATAACTTATCTACTCAAAGTGGAATGAAAAGTTCTGTAATAGAAAGCACCTTCACACACACTGTCTCATGTATTCTTCATGAGACAGGCCAGGGGAAGAATGTGTTGTTTCTTCTGAGAACTTGAGTAACTTGCCCTTACTTTACCTATAAACTATGATGAATGGCTATTCCAAATCAGCTAGTATTACACAAGTTAGTAGACAAGATTTTAATGCCATTAGAGTTCAGTTTACAGTGGTAAAATCACACATGATGTAACTTTTTCAAGGAAACTGACTTTCCAACAGACTATCCATGAAATATTATCATTAATCTTCCACATGTGTTAAGAGAGCATTACGAAAGGAAGACATGATGAAAACATTATTTTTCACATGATTTCTGCTTAGTTGGTTTAATAATAGTTTTGGCTGCTGATGACAAAAAGTCCCAAGGAAGGAAGCTCATTTTACTTTTGTAATCATGACACGTTTTGCAATAGAATCCTGGCCCTGTAGGGCCCTGCAAATCACCTAACAAACAGGATTGCTGGAGCCATTCCCTCACTACGTACTGAGCAAATAAACTGAGAGATCATAAGAACTACTTATTACCAAGGTTCAGCGTGTAGAGAACTTAGATCCCTGGCTCCATTACTATTCAGTAATATACTAGACAGTGGAATCAGACAACCACAAAATGACAATCTGGTGCATTTGCTAGTGCTCACTACATATAAAGGCTAGAGCACTTGCATGGGCCACATCTATTAATGACGCAATTGGGCAGCCTGAAAAGCAGTGCCTTAAGTATATTACATTACTAACAAAATATTGAAAACAATTATCTCTGGTCTTTTTATAGTAGAAATTCATGATTACAAAACAGTAATTCATACTATATCCCAAGGGGAAAAAATATTTTTCAAGAACCAGAAAAATGGAATGGAGCTGAGAACTTTTACTCCAACAGCCAGAAGAAAGTTGGATGACATGCAACCACTACACATACAAGTCACATCCCCATGACAGAATTAGAAGAGATGCTTGAAGATATCAGCCAAGAGTGTTGAGAACTATGCGGCTGGGCCGTTCACTGGATGGGAGATTGCCTGACTGAGCTGCTACCTTTTCTTACTACATCATTACAAGAATCAGAATAAACCATTCAGAAGAAGCTTGGAGACTTATTCACAGATAGGAAAACCAAGGCTCAAAGAAGGTCACTAAGTCAGTATTAATTTTATCACAATTAATCTGTGGAGGAGACTGAGTAGGGGTCAGGCTTCAGAAACTGATCTGCCCTCCATAAAGTCACACTCAAATCTGCAGGCAAACATCACAAGTACCCTTCTGCCTTCTTTGAATCCTTCTTTAAGTCTTTATCTTCCATACACAAACACATGCCACAGGCTAACTTTCTAAATTCCCAGAAGTATACAATATCCGAATGACAAACAAACAAAACAAAGGGCTTTTACTTGGTTTAGTACTTATCTAAAAGTTTAGTGGTTTGTTTTGTGGATGGCAACGTGGCAGGAGAAGTACAACCCATTCAGCAGTTGGAAGTTAGATGTTACTAAGTGCCAATTGGACATGCGTTCTTACTGTCATTTATTCTCTACAGAGATTGTAACCAATAAAGTAACATGACTTATAAACCCCAAATCCAGGCTCTTCCCCCACTCTTTCTCTCCAGTGCCTTGTTCAGCTGTTCATCTGAGTCAGAGGAAAACTCCCTTTCTTCTCTTCTCCATATTTTTCTTTCAGACCTTCTAGCATCAGACATAGCCTATTTCTGACTCAAATGCAGCCAGAAATACAAAAGAACAGACTAGAGCGGATCAATAACTATAGATAGAAAATACAGAAAAGATATGAAGTTGTTAAGGACAGACAGTTTTGAGTGGGTGGAGAGTTTGCCTTACTATACCTGCATTTTAAGATTAGTTTCAGTACTGCTTCAGACCGGGTCCTTTAAAAGAATTTTATGGATTCAATTATGATTTCAGCAGCTGTTAGGAAAAATGTTCTGTGAAATTAGGATGTTATATATCATATTACACAGAGACTGGTTCCCTAAAGTAATGCTGTGAGTCATTCCATTTTTTCACTAGGTTGACGTTATTTTTGACGTAAATGGAAGGCTGCCCACAGATCAGATATAGACAGCAAGGCACCAGGGGCATGGAGCAGCATAACAATGGGGTCTGCTCCGCATTCCTACATGTATTATTCCCCTCAAAAACAGACATACCTCGCCCAATCACAGTGCATGCCTTGTGCTATTAGCAACTGAAATGCTGAATATAATGAGGCACTTATTGGCTTTTTTAAACTTGAGCACTATCTGCATATCATTCATAGTCACTGCAAGTTCATAAAAGATGGGCCTGTGGGGCTTTGGCTTGATACATATCACATTCAGAGAGAGGTTTATGTATCTCACAGAGGCGTGTCAAATTGTTACCAGGAGAGTAGACCTGGAGTTAGTCTTCTTGGAATAAAATCATGAACCGTGGTTCTGTCACTAAACTGGGCAATTAACTAAACTCAGAATCCTCATCTGCAAAATGGGCATCCTGATAACATAATAAAAATTACATTGTTTGAGGATTAAGTGAATAAATAGGTATAAAAGTGCTTAGAAAAGTGGTATATAAGCACTCAATAAATACCTTTATTTCTGACATAAAAGGGAGCAACACTTTAAGTGACCCCAGTATGTATATTTATTTGAACAATTTAAAAAACATCACCATAAAATATATTATTCAGTGATAAATACATGCTGATACTGGTAGAAAAAAAACTAGAAAGATAACACTTTATACTGATGTATTTATCTCTGAAGAAGGTACTAGATTTGGAGACTTGGGTCAAAGGGAATTTTAATTTTATATGTAGTGTCAGCATTTTTGGTGTTTTTTTTAATATAATAAAAAGATATAGTAAAAAAGGGTATATAAATATTCAATACATTTTCTTTTAAAGACACTAAAGTCCATTCTAATCTGATAATCCAGTATTCTAGGACCTGCTATTCCTATAAAATGATATCCACTTGTCCCACATGAAAAGGATGGTCTTTTATGGCATGTGCTTTGGTTGCTTTCTTGCTACTTACTGTCAGATGACTTGGTGGAAATAAGGTCCTGAGGCTACTTCCTTTTAGTTTTGTATAGGGAGAGTGTCATGAATAAGACAGTCATTTGAGACCAAGTTTACCAACTTCAGTTCATTTTATGATAACATTTTGGTGAGAAACTCTCATCCTGAACTCTTAATAGTTGGTTTGTTTGGGGGGAGTTTCTTTTCTGTTACCTGAACATTGAATCATTTTGCACTCCAAGAAGTATTTATGAAAATTTCTAGGAACATTTTGCAACAAGTAGATAATTGCTTCTTCCTAATCTTTTCATCATGAGGACCAATTTTATTACTGTACAAACTACATGCCATCTGCTAACTCAAAAAATATTAAGGAATTCCTTTTTAACCTCCTTATTAATGAATGCAATCTCAAAACACCTGTATAGCCTATCAACATAATTTGGTTACTTGATTCAGGGAAGACCTTCATGGTAGTGTGGTATCTAACTTTGCTTCTTCAGCTGATGGTCAGCCTACACTCCAGTTCTCAGAGGGCAGAGAATTTCAAATGCTGTTGTCTCAGTTATGAATATTTAGTAATATCACTAGGGTGTACCAGGAATTCTAGACTATAAATCAGAAAGAAAAAAAAAAAACTACCCAAAAAAGTCTATAGTCCACCAAATATGATTCCAAGAATCAGAAGTTTAGAATATTTAAATTCAGACAACAGGAAAAGGCATTTAAATATGTTGGGATTCCTTCAGTGTCAGAGGCTTTTAGAATCTGACAGTAAAGGCTTCTCTTCACTTAATATTCAATAATTAAAATATGATCTGGCCCTCCCTGGTGGTGCAACGGGTTAGGACGTAGCACTGCTAGTGAGCCACAGCTGTTTCAGTACAAGTTTGATCCCAGCCCCGGAGGTGACTCCATGGTGTGGCAGACCTCTCCTGACCTGCCTGCTGCTCCCTTCAGCAGTGTACTTTGTCGATCTGCCTGTCCTGCTTCCCATTTTGTCTCTGGGGAATCCTCCCATTGCCCCTTCACCTCTGGCCTGTACTCCAGTTCTGTATGAATAAATAAATCTTTAAACTAAATAAATAAATAAATATGATCTAGTGGGCAAAATGTCTCGGAACCACATACTTCCGTGAGAACTATAAAGTCATGTGTACAAATGGAGTCTAAATGAAGGGGTAGGGTATGTGGAAATATCCTGTCTCTGACTTGACAACAAGAAGCTTCTGTGTTCACTCAAGGCTGCCTATATGAATCTAACTAATTTCTTAATTAAAAATTCTGGATATCAGTTTGCATGCATGAAAATTGATTTCCTTGATTAGTACATGAAGAATCCAGGTCTTTAGGTCTAAACATGTCTTAAGTAGGAAATAACTTCAGTTACTTGAAAGGACAGTTGTTGGCTTCTTTAATAGGACAGTCTTTTAACTAGCAAAAGACTTACATATATCATTACAAGATTTAAGAAAATTTAAAGTTGGTCCTCCCTGGTGGCACAGGGATTAAAATCTTAGCTTTATGAAGTTATCACCAACCACTGAGGCATGAGTTTGATCCCTGGCCAGGGAGCTGACCCACATGGTGTAGCAGATCTCTCCTGTCTCGCCTGCTGGTCCCCTCAGCAGTGTATTTCAGTAGATATGCCTGTTCTGCTCCTTACTCTGTCTTTGGTGAATACTTTCATCCCTGGCACTTCTGTCCTACACACCAGTTACTATATGCATAAATAAATAAAAATAAATGTTTAAGTAAGATAGAGAATGTAAAAGTTCACAGTACTTGTAAGTATAATGTAATATATGTGTAAAAATTTAAAGTGCTTGCTAAGTATAATGTAATATATGTGTAAGAATTTAAAGTACTTGCAAAGACTGGCCGTCCTTAAAAATGTTACTTGAATAACACAAACAATTATTTTAAAAACAAAGTAACTATATGAAAGACTTTTTTTTAGTACTCAAAAAGTACTAAAGAGTCATTTATTGTAACTTTTTAAGTTTCTTTGTAAATGGAATTTCTTACAAGTCTCAGACATATTACACAGTGCTGAATCACACCAATACTCCAAATGTACTGAAATATAATCATACCCTGATGTCACTGTCCTGCATTAACAGAAAAACCCCAAGAATCTTGATGTTGTAGTTACTAAACAATATGGCCAGCACAATGTTCGATAACATGCACACACACAGCATTTGCCTGGTGCTAATTCCAAATATAGCTGCTCATGACTCATTTTAAATTTTATAGATGTTGTGATACTATGATCGATTGTGTTTTCCTTTTGGTGGGTAGACATACCTGTGTTCACTGTGAAAAAAGCACAGAGCCCACAGCATGCATGTAGCATCTTCTTCCTACTTTTATACTCCTCTGTTTTGTCTCTGAGCTTATTCGTTTATTCAATGTTACACTAGCATCACTAGGTAGTATTTTGCAATATGTGTCATTGGAATTCATGGTGAATCACTGCATTATTTATAAAATGTAGGAAACACCTCAGAATATCTTGTGAACTTTACATGACAGGGAATTATAACCCATGTTTTGGTTAAAAATTGTCTTTCCTTGCCGAAGATCACTGTTAATCTTATCATTCTATTGCAAGCAAATAACATTCAAAAGCCAAAATAAAATATAAAGTAGCTCTGTCCACCTAAAATGGATAGGATATGGCTAAACTTAAGCTCTTGACAAAATAATTTTTTATGAAGACTTCAGATATCTTCTAGAACTAATATATAGACTGGAAGGGATGGTGACTTCCATGAATATATGAAGGTGCATGAGAACTATGAACAAAGAGAGACCATTTGCAGCTGACCACTCTTCTGACTACCTTGTTGATTTGGCAATAAAAGTCTCAATGTCTTACATTGTAGACAAATGCAAAACTTGCACAAAACTAGACAGCGATTTAGGTGTTTTGCTTTTTGAGTTAAGAGGACAGATTTTTGGCTTTAATGATATGCCTGAAATCAATAAGTATTGATTTCTCATTCATTTGGCTTGTTCATTAAAATTTCCCATACTGATTTACTGGGAATGTTCACCCTTTAATTAGTGGAGCTCAATAATATTTCATGGCCAAAATTATTTATTGGGGATTAAAACTTATTGAAGATACCTTCTTCAGGAAAAATAAAAATTGTGGAAGTTTACCAAGAAACTACATCTGTACGCATGATTAAAAAAAAAAAAAGCTTTAATCTACTGCAGAATTTTCTCTCACTCCAATTTAGAATTAAACAATGTGACAGCATGGAATAATGACCTCATTGCTCTGTATCTAATGCTCTTGTATAAGACACTCCTGATAATGTAGTGCAAGCATTCACTTTCTTTCTAATGACTTTCATTTAATGAATTCTGGCTTTAATCATGCCTTTAACCTTATTTTAAAATTCTGGGTTCTTATACTAAAAGTGAATGCTTAATGTACTCTCAGACTACTAGGAAATAAATCGGAAGCGATGGTAGGGGTCTGGCCTGCATGCCTAGGTATGAAAAAATTCACAATCATTGATGCTCGGAGAAGGCAAAAAGGATATGGCTAAAGTCCAAGCAAAACCTAATTTCTTGAAGGAGTCAGTGATATCAGGAAGACCCTTCTAAATGTAAATGAAGGAGGAGTAACGGATTAATTTTATCTTATGAAATTTGGAAAATATGTTTTTAAACCAAAAATTATTTCATGGTTTTTCTAACTCTTATTTTTCAATGATGCTCCTTTCCATTTTAAAATATTTTATTTGTGGGAAAATGTATACCATACATGTAAGCCATACAGAAGGGGCAGGGGAAGACATCTGTGAACTTACCATCAAGCTTAAAAACAAAATCCTTACCTTCTCTCTGCTCTATTTCTAGTTGAAGCCCTTGATTGTTCTCCTAGTTATTTCACAAATGTACCCCTAGTAGATAAATTTGGCTTGCTTTTTAACTTCATAAACTTGGTAATGAATTGCATGTAATATTTTTTGTCTGCTCAGCATTAAATTGAAATGTATATATAAGATTGATTCACTTTTTTCTGCATTACTATGAATAACGCTGCTGTGCATTTTTGAATGTCTTTTAGTACACATTAGCAAGTGCTCTAGGAGGCATTTAGACATATAGAAGTGAACTTATTGGTCCCCAGAATTTGTACATCTTCCATTTTACCCAACATATCAAGCTATTTTAACAAAATAGCTGTCTATGTTTTCAATCCCCCCCCCATATGCTAGCTATCACATATTATGGTAAAATTTTATATTTGCATTATTATTTTTCCTGAGTTTGAGTGTTTACTTTTACTAACTTGTGGGCCTCCTGTTTTATGAACTGAGTGTATATGTGTTTTGTCCATTTCCCCACTCTGTTAGGTACCATCTCTCAAGTTTTTGTTTCACTTATGTTATGGTGTTTTATGATTATTCTAATATTATTGTAGCCAAATTCATCAAACTTTTAAAATTGATGTATTTTACAAATCATCTATTCTACATTTTCTTCTAAAAGTTACTGTTTCTCATAGTCGAGATGTCAATTCATTCGAAATTTATGTTGTGCGTCCTAATTTCATTTTTTCCCCATTGAGAAGTCAATTTTCTCAGCATGCTTTGTTAGTCCATCTTTTCCCCATCATTGTGCAGTGTCTTTCCTGTATTATCTCAATTGACCTGAATAGTTTATTCTGTTTCTGGATTCCCTTTTCTGTTATACTGGTCTACTTGTCAACTGCTGAGACTATACTATCTATACTGCTTTAACCACCATAACTTTGAAAGGAATCTCAGCATCGGAAGGAACAAGTTCTTTACTATGTTCTTCCTTAGAAGGATCTTGACTATTCTTGGTTAAGTTGTTCTTTCATATCCATAATCAAAGCCCTGCTTAAATTCTGAAGGAAATTCTATGTAATATACACATTAATTTGGTATAATGGCACCAAGGTCTGTCTTGATTGCCTTTTGCTAAATTTATATTGGCTATCTTATATTTTTGCTTCTATTATAAATGGTATTTTATAAAAAAATAGTATTTCTATTAGAATTCATTGGTATCTAATGATGCTGAGTCACTTGTGCTGCTAACCTCATATTAATTCTAATGGTCTATAGACTTTTCTTTTTTTTTCCCCAGGCATTCAACTTATTGCCAGTGAATAATGATACCTGTGGTTATTTTTCTCACTCTTTCACTTCTCTCTCTTGTCTAGTACTTGTGAGGACCTCCAGTAGAAAATCCACACTGTCTCTATCAGTGAAGCTGTTTTGCTGCTACATTGTGGAAGTACCAGATCATCCAGATTGTGTTTCTCCTCTATCTTCAAGGTTTTATGTCACTGAAATATTTGTCAGTCTCCCCTAAGGCAAGGTTAAAATGAGTGACAAAAGTTCATTCTGATTCTTTCTATATTTTCTCCTCACATCCATCGACATCCACCTTTTTCTCTGTCCATGTTTATGAGACTTAAGATAATCCTTACTTTTTCTCACTTTGCCATTCTTCTAAAGCTTTCAAAAGCTGATTCCTAAATGTTACCCTTGTCGAAGTCTTTTGATACTTAATGTAGTTGTATTTCTTTCATCAAGCTTCTTAATTTTAAAGGGAATTTTTTACTTAATATTTTACCACTTAATATGTTTGCTAGAGATTTTGTTAGCCTCACAAAATTGAGTTTAAAAGGTATGTCTAATTAATCTTCACCAGGAGTCAGTATTGAGCTTTAGTAAATGTTTATTTTTCTCTTCCTCATTTCCTATTGAGAGGATTATAAACTTTTTTATTTTTGCTGCCTAATGTGTGAATTATATGAATTTGCTAGTATTAAACCAGCGCTGCATTCCTTACATAGACACAAGTGGGTCATGATTTTTTTTTTACACAGATATGTTTCTGATTTCAACTTATTATTTTGGCTTAGGCTATTTAATAGTTTTTAGTATATTTTTTCCTTAACTGATAATACATTGTGAATCTTGAGATCATTCTTATTAGATGATTTCCGCTCCTACCCCTACCCTTTCTGAAATGTATCCTTTATTTTTTGAAAACCTTTTGAGAAAATTGTTTCATTTTAAATGCATCCCTTTGTTAAATATACACAAAGATAAGAACTGATGGACAGAGAACTACCAAGCCAGAGTGTCTTAGCAGCTTCAGGGTTCTACTGACAAACCCACACATCCTGGGTTTGAGACCAAATGCACTGGACCCAGGGTCCAGGTGCAGACTGCTATCTTAGAAATCTACTTTTGGGGAATCTGGTGCCCTAATACAGCAGCCAAACCATTTGTGGAAAAAGAGTAGGGGAAAGGAGAGAAAACGAAAAGGTTTTATTTTCATATACATATGCCTGCTCTTCCAGGATATTCTTAAATTACCTTGAAAGTAGCCAAGAAATTGTCTTGTTTTTAAGTACAACCAGGATTGAGTTATTAATTCTGACCTCAATTTTTCTGATCTGCCATCTTATAGTTTAAGTCTTTTTCTTCTTGCTCTCAATAGAATCAAGAAAAAAAAATCTTCTTGCTCTCAATAGAATCAAGAAAAAAAAAAGTAACAAAAAGAAACAAGAGTACATGTTTAATGCCATCCCTCATGTTCTCACTTTGGGGATTAATGACCTGCTGGATGAATAGATGAGTGTGAGAAAGCAGCAGCCTGGGTAATAATACCTATCACTAAACTTCATGTAAGTCTTAGAGCTCTATTTTCAAACCTACAAGTTCCCCAGAGGCTCCTGGTATGCACCAGAACTCTTAATGGATCACAATGCTCACAGAATTAAGTAAAAAGTCCTTTTCTGACTTTTTTTGACATAAAAGTAAAATCTACTTTTACTCCAAGAATACCATCTGGCACTTCAAATGACCCTACCTTTAACACAAGACTTATGAATCAGGAAAACACTATTCTAACATTATGTACTTTTTCTTTTTTCACACTAGTTTTCTTCTCTTATGAAGTTTATATTAAATATTAAATTATCTCATACCAGACCCTCATCTCCTCACCCTTGATTTCAGTCACCCTACACATCATATACTTTGACAAACATTTGATGGTGCCAATCATTGTCCTTTCTACCTAGTCCACCTTCCTTTTCAATAGTCATTGTACTTTTAGGCTCTCTGTGTGGCCAGTAACTTTTTTTTTTTAAAGATTTATTTATTTGTGCATACAGAACGGGGTACAGGCCAGAGGTTCAGGGGCGGTGAGAGGCTTCACCAGACACAAAGTGGGGAGCAGAACAGGCAGATCGACGAAGTACACTGCTGAGGGGAGCAGCGGGCGGGTCAAGAGAGGTCTGCCACGCCATGTGGTCACCTCCGGGGCAGGCGGGAATCAAACTCATGAGGATTCTCAGTGCTGTGCTTTAACCCGCTGCGCCACCAGGGAGGGCCTGTGGCCAGTAACTTTTAAAAAGGAATTATGCTTACTTCTGGCTTCTCAAGGTAGGATACATAACCTCATAACCTGTATTCCTATGGAACTTGTGCCTACTGAATCTTATTTTTTCATTCAGGATATCTATGGAATATGAGTTATCTTTTTCTAACAACAACCTTAAAATATTCAAAGCTGAGAACTACCCTCCATATATCCTAGTATGCCTGAAAGCTCAAGAACAGAATGTTGTTTTAAAAACTTTTCTAGGGGATCTAGTCAAAATGACATGATGACACTTTTTTCCTTCCACAGCTCTCTAGCCTGTGTTCTCTGCTCTTATTGTAATCCTGACTTAAGTAGGTAGACAATCACAAATGTTTCTAGTCACTTCAGGGCTGTGGCTATAATAAAGATAGATAATAATGCTGGTATGGACCAGCATTACTAAAAATGCTGACATCAATGGGCACATGACACCACATGGCAAAATACCATTTTCACATCTTGGAACACATGTAAAACAAAGAGTAATATTTATCCAGCACACTGAAGCAAGCTAGAAGCCATCTCCAGATGTTATATTTTTTGGTGGGAAAATGCTACATTTGTGTTATATGTTGTAAGAAAGCCACATTAGAAAATATTAAAGAATGCATTTATAAACATAATCTATCAAAATTCTAATGTGGTCCTTCGGTGAGCTTAGAATAGACAGAACCATGTAAAGAGTGTTCAGAAATACTCTTTTTTTTATACGATTTATCTATTTATTTGTACAGAGCTGGGGTACAAGCCAGAGGTGCAGGAGAGGTGAGAGGCTTCACCAGAGATAGAGAGGGGAGCAGAACAGGCAGATCGATAAAGTACACTGCTGAGGGGAACAGTGGGCAGGTTAGGAGAGGTCTGCCATGTCATGTGGGCCATCTCTGGGGCCAGGGATCGAACTCGCACTGAAGCAGCTGCAGCTATCTTGCAGTGCTGTGTTCTAACCCACTGTGATGCAGGGAGGGCCCTCAGATATATTCTTTTTTTATTTTTAATAATAATTTATTTTTACATTTTTTTTTTTTGCATTTTCCCATCTCAGTTGCAATCAGATATATTCTTAACTGTAGTAAATTTTAAATTCTGCAAATGGTTTCATCACTCCAGAAATTTATAATAATTCAATGTGAAGAGTCACATCTGTCCTCAGTTGGGGGCTATTTCAGAAGAACAAGAGTTAACATGCACCTATGGCCATGGCTGTGCTCTTCCTTTCCTCCTCCTCCATTTCTTCCTCCTTCACTCTTCCCTTTCATTCTGTTGTGTTTTGTTTTTTTTTTTTGCCTACTATTTCATACCATGATAATTTTTCATTGATATATAATTTTTATTCCTTTTGCTTCACTGAGCTTCCTCAAGACCTAAAAATATTCTAAACCACTCATTTTGTATATAAAACACTCTAGTACTTGAAATGTAATTGAGAACTGGTTAGTATATAGGAAGCAGAAGGCAGAGCACTGAATTTTAGGGGCAGGGACATATACCCCTCCTGTTGCAAAAGGTGTGTGGTTGGAGGAAAGCGGGGAGGAGTCTTCAAATGCCAGGGCTGGTGCTTGGTCCAAAGCTTTACTTTCTTTTCTAAACCTGTAGGACTTTAGCGTTCCCTAGCAACAGAAGCAAAGGATCAATTTAGAAAAGTGCTTTCCAGAGCACTCCTATCTAGCTACTGACCAAGCCATTTTAGTTTGCGTGATCAAGCAATTGAAATTCAAGGAGATTTATCACTGGCTGTCCTCAGCAACAAAACAGGAAGAGGACTGCTTGATATGTATGCTACTATGTCTGCGATGACTGATTCTACCTATACTGCACAAACATGAATTGGTTTCAGTAAGAATTAGTAGTCTCTGCATCTCACTGTGAATCGACAGTGTTGCTAGGGAAACTGATAATTATGTGGCAAAATGGAGGGTGTAGAATAGAAAAAGGGTTCAGAAGAAATGTAAGGTTTTGATTCAAATTAGCATGCTAATTGCATAGTTTGTTGATCTTCTGTAGCCATATAATTTAATAAATATTATTAATTATATGACAAGATACAGATTTCTGAACTGAAAGAAACCATCAAAAATGAATCAAATTTTGGAAAACACCTGGTTACTGACCACACTTTGTATATGCCACAGCAGGAACATGTATCTATTATAAACCACACTGAGTTTTAAAAATTAAAATATTAAGAAAGGAAAAAAAAATCACTGATTGGATTTGATATTTTCTTTAGAAGTAACTATTACGGTTCCAGATATAAAAATTGCATTTTTAGAAAAGCTCTAATCAAATAGAATATAGTTAATATAATGATGTAGTCAAAATACTTGCTACGGTATGGACCAAAGTAGTATTATTTTTATATTACACATAGTAAGAACCACCCAGAAAAGCAACTGACCTGCCTATAGTTATACAATTCTTTAGTTAGCAGTAATGGCACTAAACACTCCTCTTAAAGCTGCCTCTTAAGAATGTTACAGATTTTACTTTCAGGGAAAATAATATAAACTTAGTGAATGGGCTTAAATCTCTAGATGTTGCTTTAATTTAAAATTTAAAATGGAGTTTTCTAATACTGTCCATTTTTAATAGCTAAGAATTTAGCTCTAAAAGTTAATGATCTGATATAAACACTTGTTTATAGGAAAATCTCATTGGAGTCATTTTAATATGTGAGAAAGATCATCAAAGAATTAAACAGCTCATTAGTGAACACAGTTTACAGCATGTCCAATCTCTGGCTGTGTGTTGTCAGTCCTATTATGACAAGCCTGCTGAGAAGTGTTCTTTTATTTTCACTGTCTTCAAGAACTACCAGGTAGATATCTTCACAGATTAAACTGAATATTTTATACCCTCCTACACATTTATCTTTATAAATTCTTACATGGTTTCTAATTTCTAAATATATGCAAGTATTTTTCTATGTTAGATTTATAAATGAAGATTAATTATATTTAGAAAAATGTTAACATAGTGTACTTATGTGTCACGGAGTGCAACTACAAGGATTTCCCACATTAATCCCTTTGGAGCATTGCCAGAAAATGTTTGACCTAAAGAATTATTGTAAGATTCATTTTCTTTGTGCTCATGTATCAGTAAATTTTTTTTCCTTTTAGAAAAAGTAATGGAATATTTATTTTTATATTTTATACACATATGAAATATCTATATATATTATACATAGAATCAATATGTATGCTATAACTATTAAGGCATTCTAGTCATATTCACACATTCTGTGTGTTTCTGTGTATGCATGCATGTGAAAATAGGTGGTTTATTTGTGGTTGATTATAAAAGAAGATAACCATTTGCAACAGAAAATGTTTCCAGTATCTTGGCTTATTTGGTCTCTTACAGGAAGAATATATAGGACACCAAGGTGACAGCACAGAAGTCCACAGCAATTCTTTGCTTACTTCATTCTGAGTGTTAGAAGCAGGTAACCAACCTTTTGATGTTATGAACAGTCTTTAGCCTAGTGACTTGGAGTCTGTAAGCTTTACTCATGAATACATAAGTAGTTCAGTCAATCCCAGATAGGATAAAGGACTACCTTTTCAATGTGGTTAACTACAAAAATTTTAGGGTGGCTTAAAGGATATTTGGTTTGTTTTAAACTGGAATCTTATTATTTATTTGTATCAAATCGCTTATTTTTTATAAGACCTAAATACTAAGTTATCATTTTAATGAGCCTTTTCTTTATTCCCACAGCAGGAAGAATTTTTCAACTTTCAAATCCCTTTAAAAGATGTAGGTGAAATGATATAATTTTTAAAAATAACTTCTGTGGTTAGGTTTGACAGACCTTGACTGAGGCCATCCTGACAAGATGTTTGCTTGACATCCATGTTCTCCATGGTATCTCCTTTAGAGACTTCACCAAGAGATGTTCTTCTCTCAAAGATGTTGTTGTTATTGTTAACTTGAGTTCCATTCTGCTTCAGTAGCTTGAACACCTCAGTTTCCAAATCTCTAATCTTAAAAAAAAAAAAAAAAAAAAATCGTTCATGAAAAAAATCATTCATTCCAACAGGTCTCTGTCCCAAGCATGAGGTGAAACGTTACCCCTCTTCAGTGGCAATGAGTGTACCACTCACCCGCACTTGTAGGCCTTGAACTTCTACAAGATGAGCTTTTTCCAAATCTTCTATTTTCTTTCTTTCTGCTTCCTGTCTTTTGATGAAATCAAGTTCTCTTAATAAGAAAATAATAGATATGATTGTTTCAAACACATGATAACTGAAGAAACATAAAAATTCTTACTTGAAGCACTAAACTGTACAGCAAGACACATAACTGGGTAGTAATTTAAATAAGCAAGACTCAGCACAAATAGAGAAAAGGTATACAGTAATAAAAGCAAATAAAATAGTTCAATGAGTCACAAAGTAAAAGGCCAAAGCTTCCATTCTGTTTATTATAACTTTCATGTGCAGCTGCTGATTCTAGAGCACCAATACTTATTAAGATAGAAGGTACCGCACTAGTGACCTAGTGACCTACCCTTGGGTAATTTCATAGAGATAATTATAGGTCAGGTAAGTATGATTCCACATTTACAAATTAATGAAATCCAAATAATTATAAGAAGACTGTTTTCTATGTATGACAGTGGAGAGTGGTGATGTGGATCATTTACACTGGGGCTATCACACCTCTAAGGGGCTGACCAGGAGAAGAAATATCTACTTTGAGAGTCTAGAATACAGCATGCGATTGTAGCAAAACTTCTTATAAAATTACTGTAAGAAATAACATAAGATATGACTTTTATGTCCAGAAGAATTAAAAAAGTGATGTTCTGAATTTACAGTCACAAAGAACATCTCCCACCTTTCAAAAGCAAACTTTCTTTAGTAATCTTTGTAATGTTAAAATATTATTTCCAAGATAGGAAGAAACACAGATACAGTGAAATACAGTGAATTTTATATATATGCTTAGTTCCTACAGCTTGGCGTGGAAAGCCAAAAGATGTACTAATCCTCCTCCCCTTTTTTAATTGTCCTAGCTAATCAGAAGTAACTGATAAATATGCAGTAGAACACTCCCTGGTTGGTTCCCTGAAATTACACAAAAATCCAACAGATGGAAGCAAAGCGGCATTAGTTTGGAAAGAGCTACTGAAATTCAAACGCAGAGTGTGGTCCCTCACAGTGAACCGAGAACCTTGTTATTCTTTCAACATCTGAGAAAGGCAAAGTGGCAGGGCATGGTATGTTGTTTGTCAATACTTGCATTACCTGTACTAGAGAAACTTTACCGTTATTGATTCTAAGAGCAGAGAGAGAAGCAGCCTGGTCAAGAATCCAATTGCTGCTTTGTATGTGCCACAGTGGCCAGTATCACTCTAGGAGTTTAGCACTTCGGTATGACTTGCTTCCAAATTACAGTGATACATCAAAAAGGTTAGAGGTTCAAATGTTTTAATAATTACTATCACTGATTATAAAATACCATCAGGAGGTAACTGGTTACTCAAAAAATTGTAAAATAAACAAAGCAGAAACTTGTGACACAACTATAGAGTGGTTTCAAGAATTAATGTCTATATATGCTTTCAATATGCTTCTTAGAGGGATAAATCTGATAACAAAATTACTGGATAGAAACATTTAGAAATAAAGACTATTATTCTTAGTCACTAGAGTTGCTTACTTTTGTTGAAAATCCTTGATCAGTTTCTTTGCCTTGTTGTACTTCTTCTCCAAGGCCTGATACTGACTTTGAGTCTCTTTGAGGTGTTCATTCACTGTGTGGCATAACGTTTGCGCCTCAATCCAGTAGCTCTCCAACTTCAACATTCTTTCTTTGTTCTCTTCTATATTCTGTTGGAGTTGGTTTTTTTCTAGTTCCCACCTCACCTTCTCATTTTCTGCTGCTTGCAGCTGGACAAAGCAAATACCAAGGCAAGGATAATCTGGATATTTTTGTGTCAAAATTCCCCCACTTTTTATGCAGGTTTTAGGTTAAATGCCATTGTTACATATACTCAGTCATCAAAAACCTTGAGATGAATAGAACTTGTATTATTTTCATTGTTTCATAGATTATAATATGAAAGCCTCGATAAGTGAAATGATTTGTTCAAGGTCACACCGCTTATAAAAAAAAATTGGATTTGATTCCAAACTCATGAATTTTCCATCACATCACATGGTCTGAAATTCTATCATAATATTTTAGTTTAACTGATTCTACCTATGGATTTAACATGTTTTAGGTTTTCTTTTTAAACAATATGGTTATATTTAATAACAACAAAACAGATGTGAGGAGTGACAAGGAGGGAAAGAGAGAGGCAGAAGCACAATACGGGTGTAATGATCAAGAGGAACATTTGAGTCATTTAGTTGCCATCGGACCCGCTCTGCTGTCACTGCCTTAAAACCTTTGACAAGTAACTGAAGTTCTCTGGGACTCAATGATATCACCTATGCAACCGAATTGTGATATAACACTTTTGTGTGCTTGGAATAGTGCCTTCAGTGTAATCTTATGAAAAATGTTAGTCACTTTTAACTTGTTTTTAACCCTTTTGATATTATTACATATTTCACTCCAATTGATGTGAACATAACCTGCTCATATTGTGCTTGCAGTGTCATTAATTTACAAAGCTTTAGAAACACAAATTTGCATAAAATTATAAAGCCCAGTATAAGCAGAAATGTAAATTATTGCTGGATTCATTTAAATCATTCCAATGAAATACAAAGGCAATGGTGACTGTGACTAGAGACTCTGAGGAATAGGTATACTCACAGATATACTAAATGGTCAGTCTTGCTCAGAGATAATTTATTTAAAGTAACTGTTTGACCTTCAAATAGTGCGTTATCTATTTCAGATATTTTCTTTAAAGTTCAAAATGATACAGCCTTTAGAAACTATTAATTTTCAAAATCTAATATATTTCAAATCCTACAGAATTCAACAAAGTATGTTTTTACTTATATTTGAAACCAAATCCATTGGTAAAGCATTACAAAGTAAAAAAAATAAAATAGCTAAAAACATTCAAAATTAGGGATATCATTACCAACATGGATAATAAAGAGCCTTATTTTACCATGTCATCTGATCTGTGGACATTATATGTCAATATAATAACGAGAAAAACTATAAAGTACTAATTTATAGAGTTTTCTAAATTAAATGCTGACAGTCTAAATCATGTTTTGTTATAATAGTTTTAATCACATGGGAATCTTTTTCCCTTGATAGTAACCAACATTTATTTTTAAATCTTCTATTCTTCCATTCTATGCAAAGAAACAATAGCAATCTAAAAGGGGACTAGGTTTTTACTGCATCTTTTATTAAGCAATGTTTTGTATTCAAGTTGTTTATTTACCAGCCACTACTAATTTAAAAATTATTATTCAGAGAGCTGGGCTGACACCATGAATGATGTATAGACATGTTTTGACTAAAGAGTTTCAGAGTTATTAGCTGAGAATACCATTTAGCCAAAAATAGCCTTGCTAATTCATCTCCATTTAAAACATATGGAAAAACCAAAACAAGTGTTCAGTGTGAATAGGGAAACGGATCATTAGTGGTGGACAGGAATTATGTCTTAATTTTAAAAAGACCATAAAAGCAACAGAGAATATTGTTTTAAAAGTAATTCAAAAGACATTTTAAATCTTTGAAATTACATATTTGACAAAACTAGAAACAAATTTAGGGTTTTTAAGTCCCGAATAATTTATCAATCAAAATGCCCTTTTGAATCTTGTATTGTTTTGTAAATAAACTAAAAAAATAAATACCCCTTTTCATTGAGAACTACAGTTTCCCACAAATTTAAATAAAGTGAACTAAACTTGTTTAAAAGTTTCTAGCAGCATCTGGCATCTAAAATCAAGTGTGGGTATATTATACTAATTTGAAAATAATAGATTAATAAAACTCAGATTTTTTTCTAAGTAAAAAAAAATTAATGAACCATTATTAAAATAATACATTGCTTCTGGTGAGTAAGTTAAACATGAAAAAATGACAAAACCTGTTTTTTAAAAGGTGACTCAAAGGAAAAAGATATAATAGCTTGTGCTTAAGTTAGTCAGTAGTTAGAACATAATTCAGATGCTTGAACCATAAAAAATCTTTTCTTTTGGAGAAAAGCTCAGGGGGAACTGGTCACATATGTGCAAATATGTAAATGTGTTTCTGCAAAATACTATGCTGCTTTCACTGCAGTTGTATGGTGATATTTACCCCCTACAGGAATGTGATTTCACCGGCAGGGCAGGTTAGTCTATGCCTCTAGCAATGGATATGAAGGTCTCACATTTGTATTCTTTCAAATGCACAGGGAACAAGTCCTATAGTCCAAGGGTTGAATTTATTCATAGCATCTGAAGTTTAAAATGTACAATTCAAACACCATATATTGGTGCTTACCTTGGTCTTCAATTTTTGAATCTCTGCTTCTGTAACTGCGTGTTTGATTTGCAACTGAAAATTGAAAACAAAGAAAAAATCTGAACTGAGAGTGTCTCTATATTTTTAAAGCCTCAGCAGCTGGATGAATACCTTATTACATCGCAGAAGGCCTAGAAAGGTGCTGCAATGCAGCAGGTTGTAAATTAAAATGTCTAGTGTGTAAAATGACTCATTAGGTGCAAACTAATTAAACACAGGTTTATGGCTCACTCCCTAACATCGGGTTAGGTTGCAAATTTAATTGCTCAGGGACCAAAGAGAAGAAACGTTTTTTTTTTTTTTTTTTTTTTTTTTAAAGATTTATGTATCTGTGCATACAGAACTGGGGTACAGGCCAGAGGCTCATGAAAAATAAGACATCTTTTAAGTCTCATCCATCACTGCTAAAGTGATTGTCTCATCTTGCAGTCCTGCCCAAAAAAAAAAAAAA